>NC_047026.1:18646521-18946521 GCF_902652985.1 Pecten maximus
TTTTCAAAGGTATTATCCTTAAAAAGGTGTTATCAATTTTTTTATCATGGCTAGATGAGCATTTTGTAACTAGTTTAAAATCAAACGCTAAAATGTTTTAATGCGGTGAATTAAAAGTATTGTATTTAACATAATACTTTGAAATTACGGAATTCCATTTACTAGTGTTGTAATATTTAAAGAAATGTTCAATCTCAATTAGCGTAGAGAGCAAGCAATACCTGGAAAATGGCTAGATTATATGGTCTACCAACCATTCTGAGTCATAGTTTCTCAGCTTCCTTGGGTTTGGTTCCGTGAAATTCGGCTGGCATCTTTTGATATCAACATCTTGTTCATCATTTGTTTACTGATACTGTGGGTAGAAACATTTCCCCGATATTTTAGTACTTGTGGTTTTCAACATTCGCATCCGTTACTGACATTTTATATGAACTTGTTTACAAATCATGACTCTTTCAGGAACTGACATGCATCGGACGTTTTCGTGTCTGAGACACAGAAAAACTTAAAACATTTTCTCTGTAAATATAGATCATATAATTTTGTAAACACAGATTGTATGCGATAATGTTAAATGTGTTACATCAAAATAGCTTAACAAAGCTAAACAATAATTAATAATTAAGAATACCTGCAATGAATAATAGGCGATTAAACATAAGCGCGTTTAAAAGACTGAAAAGGGTTGGATACGTTAAAGAAATATAGCATAATACCTTTTGTTTTCAATGTTACAGATGAGAAAAAAATGAACTAAGATAAAAATGAATAAAAAAGGAATAAAAATAAAATAAAATACATCACCGCAATGCTTATATGTGCAACGTGATTGATTTATTGTCACTCAACTTATATCGAGCTGATAACTTTATGTCTAGCTTCGTTGGTTAATTCCAGGAAAATTGAAACGATGATAAGGTATTTATCACAAAAGACAATCAACTGTTCAAAATATGATGCCAGTGTTCAATAAACATCGAGACCCATATCGAAAATTTCAAAACATACGAGGAATATATTTCATGAAAACTCAAACATTATTAACCGTAACATCAATTCAAAACCACAGGTTACGGAACGAAAACGAAAAGTAGGTCACTAATGAATTTACATTCAGTGAACTAGTATTCAAACATGACTGACACCAAACTATTATCTTGGATGGGAATTAGGTCATGGCGACTTATACTGATATTTATAAACCCGTATCCCTAATATCCTGATACACTGTACATGTACATATACCTGGAGTTGGGGATCAATGCTACTTATTTATTCTGTAAGGAAGATTCAATTGATATGATATGTGAACATTGTGATGAGAAAATTATGATTTTATGTTGTTAAGAAAGTAAGAAAATAAACTTACTTATAATTGACATTTCTTAGATTAAATCAGTTATTGATTTTACAGGAGTAATATAAGAATGGGAAGAGTTCAGGTGGTCGGTAAGTGTATTTGTACAATTAGATATTATATCCGAACATTATGCATTCCTAAAGCATATTATCATTTGATATACATATATACATATATAAGTGCCTTTCACTTACTTCTTAGCCTTGTAGAATCCTTGTAGTAGCCTTGTTATATATCACGATCCATAATGATGTTTCCCTTCAATAATATTTTTTCTAAAGAAATGCATTTGATTAACGATATCTGTATAAAATTTGATTTTCTAGCATGCCTTATTATCTAATTAAATTCTTTAGTAGAGAGTAGACATAAATATCGATTTACTAATTACCATTTTCGTTTTTAATTAGGTTGGTTACTTGTGCTGCTGGGTAATGGTACGTACAATGGAGGTTAATTTGTCCAAGATGTGGGTGTATGTGTGGGAGGGGGGGGGGGGGGGGGGGGGCTGTGTATAATAGGGGGCTATGAATGTGTATACGATGTGTTTATGTGGGGCGGGGGCGTCTTGTGCGGGGGCGAGGGCTGTGTGCTGGGGATGTGGGTGAGCTGAGTGTGTGTGTTTGTGGTGGTTGGGGGTTGGGTTGGGAGTCTGTGTGTAATAGGAGGTTGTGTGTTTGTATACGCGGGACGGAGGCGTTTTGTGTGTGTGTGGTGTGTATGTGTGTGTGTGGGGGGGGGGGGGACGTGGGAGAGCTGGTGTGTTTGTGGGGGGGGGGGGCGTGGGAGAGCTGGTGTGTGTGGGGAAACGTGGGAGAGCTGGTGTGTGGGGGGGGGGGGGGCGTGGGAGAGCTGGTGTGTGGGGGGGGGGGGGGGGACGTGGGAGAGCTGGTGGGTGGGTGTGGGGGGGGGGGGCTGTGTGTATATACAGGGAAGGGGGACGTGGGCGAGTTGGGTGGTTTGTGGGAGAAGGGGGGTACACATGAAAACACATTAGTCATCACTACTATCAATATAAGGTTAACAATTAACAACGTCAACAACATTCTGTAAACCTGACATGGGGCTAGGCACGAACAATTCTAACAAATTTGGCCAATATACCGATTATTTCATTTTTTTATTCTTATTCAAGCTTTTTCGGTAGAAGTTGAACGTTGAATCAAGAAGTCTCGAGTCCTAGGCATTAAACATGATCATTACTACAAAATTGATAAATAAAACTGAAGCTCTTTGTTAACTGTGTACAAGCTAAAAATAAACGTTTTCTATTGGTCTAGTTGTACGAGGTGACGTTGTGTGTATGCAATGTGATCAAGCTGTAGATATCGACACATGTCTGTCTTCAGGGACGATCAAATGTGGTCCTCAGGAGGTAAGTGAAATTACTAGATAACTAAACTTTATAGATGAACGATTTTATGGAGTTATCATGTTGTCGTTATTCTTGTTTGATATGAATCACTATTTCATTCAACACTCATGAAAAATCATAGCTATTAAACCAATGTAGAAAATATGGGTTGACCATTCAAGAAAAATAAACAATGCATAACTCGATAAATCGGATATTTTTGCTTTATTTCAAATTTAATACAGTTCAAATGGGGATCTCTATCAGCTCAATATTCTCAGTAGAAACAATGATATCGAAGAGGTAGAGGCATAGATAAAAAAAATGTCAGCCAAACTGAGATTTAAGCTTGATAACAAAGGAGTAACGGTCAGAAATCGAAAGTTACAAATTTATAAAAAAAAAAAAGGTTGGTAAATCAGCCATTCATAAAGTTTTATTAGTTGGAAATATCAGTCTGTTGACATGTGATGTATACCAGTCGAAATGGCATGACATCCAAGGGAGGTAATTTGGTCGTTTTTGCGTAAAACATAACGTTATTTAATTTTACAGCAATTCTATAACAAAAGAGTAGATTATCTTATAAACATCATATAAAGCTTGGTAGAATTTTTTTTTTAATTCGTATACGATCACTTTTAAAATAAACAAAATAATAGAGAAGTTGAGATTTTGGTGATGCTAACGTGCACTTATTATTATTTTTCAGCGATGCTTTCTAGAAAAAGTAACCACCAAAAACCTGAAATCTGTGTATAATGCTGGATGCAGATCAGCAGTGGTGAGTTCATGTCTTATTTGCAGTACTTAGTCATCTTGAAAAGAAATGAAAATAATTTAACTATGATCGACTCGATCCAATTCCGCTACGTGTGTTTTGTATATATCTTACCAATATTAGTAATCAGCGAACAAATACATTTTCTCGTGCATAATTTTTTTTCTTAAAAATGTTTGCTTTATTTAAGAAATAATTGTTATTTTTTGTTGTTCACTGATGTATGAACGGCATTTTTTGACAGATATTTTAAATGACGCGCGTCAGCTAAAATATCTGTCAAAAAATGCCGTTCATGTTGAAAAATAGTTTTGAAATGTAAATATAAGAAATAATTGTTATTATTTGTTGTTCACTGGTGTATATTTACATTTCCACTGTGTGTTCTCTATATGAAGGTACTAACAAAATTAGCGTTCATTCCTAGGTGAACAATTAACCTGCCGCGTATGAATACATACCGCTTTACATACGCGTAGAATGCAGAAGTGTGAATATAAAATCGCGTTTGATTACACATGAAATAATGTTTTATCAACTTTAAAACTTGTTAATAATTGTAAAATTGAAGACAACATTTCAATATTTTTTCTTTCATGATTAAAATAATGAATTTGTGTGGAACTATATTTTGTGTACTTGATTACCTTTCCCGCCAAATTGGAACTATCTGTTACGCTGTTACATCGATCATTCAGCTGTTTCGTCACTACGTATAACGAACGTAGAATACTGTTTCTTATGATTTTTTTTCAAAGATTACGTTGAAAAATAGTTTTGAAATGTAACTATAAGAAATAATTGTTATTTTTTGTTGTTTACTGGTGTATGAACGGCATTTTTTGACAGATATTTCACCAGTGAACAACAAAAAATAACAATTATTTCTTAATTAAACGCGCCTCTGTAACTATATATAGTTTAGAAGAGTGAGAAATAGTGTGTACACATACAATTATGTAAGATATCCGTTTTGTTATATTCTTATCTCCTCATAGGATATCTCTTTTTTAATAAGATACCTCATTTCTTTATCCCATTTCTTTATCAGATATTTCATTTTTATCTCATTTATTTATAAGATATTTTATAGCTTTATAAGGTATCTCAAAAATGTATCTCATTAATTTATAAGATACAGTATTTCATTTCTTTATACGATATCTCAATTCTTTATCTCATTTCTTTATCAGATATCTCAATTCTTTATAAGACATCTTATATTCTTTATATCTGATATAATTTGACGAATTACTTGTATAACATCACTTTATGAATAAATAACTTGACTTGTCAAATACGTACTTGAATGACTGTTGCACAATAATAATATAAGTATGCAAGTATATATGTGCAGGTAGCACATGTATTTATAACTTGGTACCATTAACGAGTGACTATACTGTATGGTATGCGTAGGTTTCATATGTTGAATTTGAATTTCGTGATTCATAACAGTTCATGTGGTTCATTCGCTGTGTTTATCGCCTCACTGTGAACTGTCAGGATCATTTTGATGTATCGCTGTTGTATCTGGTGACTACCTCACTCAATATTACTTTATATAAAATGGTATGCGGATTTATTTTTGTGTTGCAGGTATGTAATATCATGACAACCTTGGGCGGCGGCAACGGTCGTCGAGATTTGTCCCGTCCGTCACGTGAGCTCGTGAACTGTGCTCAGTGTTGTAATACAGTTCCTGGAGTGGCTTCAAAGGGCCCGTGTAACTCGGAACTTTGTGGAGCAAGTAAGTAATCTTGTAATCCCTAAATCTACATCATACATAGACCATATCTGTAAAAAAGTCATAATATATCAAAATTTAATTGCATGAATTTCACATGTCCGAGTTTGATCTATTTTCAGGTTTAAAACCATGTATTGACCGAGTTCAAAAAACTATATTTTTATTATAAAATTACCTTTTTTTATTTTTAATAATCACGCAATGAATACAAGTAACACTTGTACATGTAATGAAAGAAACTGATTTATGAAGCATTTGTAAATGTTTCATTATATCTTTTAAACACTATACAATAAAAAGTGATATAGATATACCATCCGTTCCGCGAACAAAAATGTATTGCGTCATTTGAAATGTTTATAAGTTTGGTGGGGATCATTATAACATTCTGTCAACGACTATGTGGAAAATGTTGTTCGTTTTCATGCAATAATAACGCGTCATTCTTTTTACGATATCCATTTTTAGTATCCTTTGAAGAAGTCGTTTTCTTGTTGATATTTTAACATGAGAGTTTAATCAATTTTGCATCTAAAGGGCCTGTTTCCAGTGTTTAATAGGATAAAAATTGGTTTGCATCCAACCCCCATAAAAGGGTGTATTCTCTAAAAAAAAAGTTTTTGTGTCTAAAATGTTATCATCGAAAATGGCATTTTGAGATTGTTTCTTCAATAAAACAGCCAAATGGCGCGATGGAAACATGATTTTTTGTCACAATCATGCCATGAATGTATTCTTTACGGTGACCATCATTTGATTAGATTTTCATTAATATTTTACATAACATGCACATTTTATCAACACTTAGACAGCTTCTGAAAGGTACAACTTTGAGGAGCCATAAAAAACAAACCAAGTGACCTAAATCTTTATACTTTATAGATTTGTGACCAAAACGGCATGGGCAATGCACCACCAACAGGAAATTTGAATCAGAGAAGGGGCCATTTTGGAAACAGGCCCTTTGTTTTTTTTCATAGCGAGCAAAACACTAAACATGTACGCAAAATGGCCATGCAATAATTTCTACATTGAAATGTTACTGAGGGGTATTTTCTGCAGAGAACAAACAATGTTTGGCAAATTTGAATGCCATTTTTTGTGTTTATTTTTTTCTGAAGAATGTTTTTCATATGCCGTTTTCCAGGTCCAACTGTGGACAATAGTATCCGCTGCCTGGACTGTGATCACCTAGTATCCGGAGCTGCTGCCTGTGTTGGCAGAGATGTTTGCACCGATACGCAGGTCAGTGATAATTAATCCATTAATATCTCATATACTGTAACGTGTTTAACGAAAAACTTAATTAAGAAAGAGCAACAACATGATGAATTAGCCAACCAACAATAAACTACAATTAGCTCTATCATGATTTAGCGGAATGCTTCCAACGTGATAATCGCCTAAAATGAGGTTACCACTAAAATATGTTCTTTTACAGTCATAAGCCAGTGAATCTGTTCTTAACATCAAATCAAAATGAATTATTCCATGTTCATCATGGGAAAATGTTCATGTTATTATTTCTAATTCAATGTAAGAACAGACTGATATTTTTCTTTTTAATTTATGTATCTATCTATTATTGTTCGAAGTAAAATGACCCTAACGAGATTCGATAATCTTGAGTGGTATCCATGGACATCAAACAGTGTTTAAGTACGAGTTTTATCAGTCATCATTCAGACGTTAAAGCGACATTATACACAATGACTACATAGCTTATCTCGAATGACCGTTATGAGTGCTTTTATAATGTGTTATGTTTTAAAGTGTGCCTAGTATTTTCATTAATATTCTGTTTAGACAACTGTTTTTTTTTTTCAGACAATTGTTTTTGTTATACAATTATTTTTGTAAGACAACTGTTTTTGTTATACAATTGTTTTTTTTTATTAGACAATTATTTTGTTGGACAATAGTCTTTGTTGGACAGTTGTTTTTATTAGACAATTGTTTTTGTAAGACAATTGTTTTTGTAAGACAATTGTTTTTGTAAGACAATTATTTTTGTTATACAATGGGTTGTTTTATTAGACAATTATTTTGTTGGACAATAGTCTTTGTTGGACAGTTGTTTTTATTAGTCAATTGTTTTTGTAAGACAATTGCTTTTTAGTAGACAAATGTTTTTATTAGACAATTGTTTTTCATTAGACAATTGTTTTTATTAGCTTATCTCGAATGACCGTTATGAGTGCTTTTATAATGTGTTATGTTTTAAAGTGTGCCTAGTATTTTCATTAATATTCTGTTTAGACAACTGTTTTTTTTTTTCAGACAATTGTTTTTGTTATACAATTATTTTTGTAAGACAACTGTTTTTGTTATACAATTGTTTTTTTTTATTAGACAATTATTTTGTTGGACAATAGTCTTTGTTGGACAGTTGTTTTTATTAGACAATTGTTTTTGTAAGACAATTGTTTTTGTAAGACAATTGTTTTTGTAAGACAATTATTTTTGTTATACAATGGGTTGTTTTATTAGACAATTATTTTGTTGGACAATAGTCTTTGTTGGACAGTTGTTTTTATTAGTCAATTGTTTTTGTAAGACAATTGCTTTTTAGTAGACAAATGTTTTTATTAGACAATTGTTTTTCATTAGACAATTGTTTTTATTAGCTTATCTCGAATGACCGTTATGAGTGCTTTTATAATGTGTTATGTTTTAAAGTGTGCCTAGTATTTTCATTAATATTCTGTTTAGACAACTGTTTTTTTTCCAGACAATTGTTTTTATTAGACAATCGTTTTTATTAGACAATCGTTTTAATTAGACAATTGTTTTAATTAGACAATTGTTTTAATTAGACAATTGGTTTTGTAAGATAATTGTTTTCGTAAGACAATTGCTTTTGTAAGACAATTGCTTTTGTAAGACAATTTTTTTTGTAAGACAATTGTTTTTGTAAGACAATTGCTTTTTATTGCAGGTGTGCGCTACATCAATTCATGTTCTGGGAGGAACTCAGATCAAATACAACTACCGATGCGAGGAGAAGCATGTACGTTTATAAAATATGAAATTATTTATCATTTCAAAGAAAGAATTTGTTTATGCACCTCCTGGAAACTCCTTCGATTATTTATACTCGTATTCCGACGCTGTAGTTTCCTCCAGTTCAGATTATGTCTTTGCCAACATATTTTAGTATTCTTTTGCTGGGTTTAGCAGTAAACAATGACAGAAGTATCTTTATCAGCAATAAGGTATCTGGTAATAACTACATAAGATATGTCCAAGGTAATATACCAAAACATACCCGAAGTCGTTATTACTTTCCAGACAAACATGAATAAAAAAAAACAAGAGGAGTATATCGATATCAACACAAAACAGTACTTTTATCTTTACATTCTTTAAAAGGAGGACACGATATTAACAAAACAAGGATTGACAATACTGATACTCTTCAAATGTAGCAGGGAAGTTGTAAAAGGAGTTTCGGAAGAGCTAGCGTCGTCAGCTTGAGCGACGACACCATCCGTGTACATTTACGTCACCTTCCAGTAATGCCAGGTCATCTAAATAAAAAGCTGCATGATAAAACTTACTTATGATGAAGAAAAATAATTACTGACTTTCTACTCAAACAGCTTTGTGAAGGTATGATTAAGAACGGTCTTCAGAGTCGTGCATCAGACGCTACCGGGGTTAAGATATGTGACGCCTGCTGCAAGGACACCGAATGTAACAAGCGTGATTGTTTTGAGCTGAGGAAATGTAATTACAATATCTTATATTTCAAATGAAATATTATGTATCCCTAAAAAAAAAAAAAAAAATATGACACTTACCTGAAAATCAAATACATGCCTGTTATAGATATAGTTTATTTGACTACAATCGATTTCTCTATTTTTTGTATTAAATCGGATCGTTGTTGCATATTTGTATGACTATACAATAATTGTATGACTCGTTTTATCGATTGCTGTAGTATGTTCGAAATATAAATATACTTGAAATATCACAGATACAAATACTTATATCATTCATATATTATTTAATGTATCAAAACATGCTATCCATGCTTTCTTTATAAATGAATATTTGTATCTGTAACGATAGTAATGCCGGCGCTATTTAGTAATGGAACTGCAACTACAACAAAACCCACCACCCCTGCTCCAACGGCGAAACCAACTACAACTCCAACAACTCCAGCGCCAACTACAACTCCAACAACTCCAGCACCAACTACAACTCCAACAACTCCAGCACCAACTACAACACCCACAACTCAAGCGCCAACTACAACTCCAACAACTCAAGCACCAACTACAAATCCCTCAACTCCAGCGCCAACTACAACTCCAACAACTCCAGCGCCAACTACAACTCCAACAACTCAAGCACCAACTACAACTCCAACAACTCCAGCGCCAACTACAACTCCAACAACCCAAGCACCAACTACAACTCCAACAACTCAAGCACCAACTACAACTCCAACAACTCCAGCGCCAACTACAACTCCAACAACTCCAGCGCCAACTACAACTCCAACAACTCAAGCACCAACTACAACTCCAACAACTCCAGCACCAACTACAACTCCAACAACTCAAGCACCAACTACAACTCCAACAACTCCAGCACCAACTACAACTCCAACAACTCCAGCGCCAACCACTCCCCTAACATCTAAACTAACTCCGCCATCAACGAAAAGTCCGGGGTCAAGTTCAGCGCCATCAGGTGGCAGTTCAAGAAGACCTTCAACGTTTGCGCCTAATTTTACAGTCATTTAAATGATACTGTCATAATGTCATTATTTTGTCAAAATAAAGAATACAATGTATGTTGGATGACCTTATTTACGTAAGTCCTAATGTGGTTAAGAACAACCTCGTGCAGTTTGCACACCTCCTATCAAAACAATATTTGATGAAAAACTCAGACATATGAAAAGACGCAAAAATACAGTTGAAATGATGTCGACGATCTCCGGAGATACAGAAATGCGAGATAACGGGGGTTTACAGACTTCCTTTTATCCTCAAAGGTCATTTGAGTTTTATTTTCGGTGTATTTTATAATGCAAATGGAGTGTAAAATAGGACAAAAATAAAGTCGGACTTAACTTAACGCAACTCTTGTCAGTTATGTTTACAAAAAGTGAAGAAAAAAAAAACCAAATGAAATAGAATGAAGCTATCTAAACTGTGACTTTTTAGTTATTTTTATTTGACCGATTACATCCCATCGATGTCAGATATAGGCAACATGAGATGGCACACGATGTCGAAAAAATGTTTTCTCATCAAAGTTCTTACACATCTGAATCGTTTCCTTTTTTTTGCTTGGATTGACCCAAGGTGACTTCAATACATATGTACAGTGCATATCATCATATCGTCTAATGATGCTAATCATTGAGTCCAGAATTTAAGGAAATGGTAATAAACAATTCCTGTGTTTTATTGTAATAACATCACGAAGATTAAGATTGCTGCACTTCATCAAGCAGGAATGGGATTTAACAGTATTCCCATGCTCTTAAACATCACGTAAATCACGCATGATGTTTAAATTCCTGACTGACATTTAAAACATTACCGAAATGAATATTGATTCATTTCTTCGTTGTAGGACAAAACAGCTGTATGGTGTCCCCAACATCACTGACTAGTCGTAGAAGGTCAAAACAGCTTGATGATGTCCCAAGTATCAATGACTAATCATTATAAATACAAAACAGTTGTATGCTGTCCCTAACATCACTGACTAATCGTAGAAGGACAAAACAGTTGTATGATGTCCCTTACATCACTGACTTGTCCAAGAAGGACAAAAGAGCTGTTTGATGTTTCTTACATCACTTACCTGTCTTGAATGACAAAAGAGCTATTTGATGTCCGTAACATCACAGCTGTATGATGTCCCTAGCATCACTGACTTGTCGTAGGACAAAGCAGCTGTATGATGTCCCTAACATCAATGACTAATCATTATAAGTACAAAACAGTTGTATGATGTCCATAACATCACTGACTAATCGTAGTACAAAACAGCTGTATGATGTCCTCAGCATCACTGTCTAGTCCTAGAAGGACAAACAGCTGTTTGATGTCCCTTACATCACTGACTACTCGTAGAAGGACAAAACTGTTGTATGATGTCCCTTTCATCACTGACTTGTCCTAGAAAGACAAAACAGCTGTATGGTGTCCATTTCATTACTTGCTTGTCTTGAATGATAAGAGCTATTTGAAGTCCCTTACAGCACTTACTTGCCTAGAATGACAAAAGAGCTGTTTGATGTCCCTAACATCACAGATGTATGATGTCCCTAACATCACTGACTAGTCGTAGAACAAAGCAGCTATATGATGTCCCTAACATCAATGATTAGTCTTAGAAGGACAAAACAGCTGTATGATGTCCTCAGCATCACTGTCTAGTCCTAGAATGACAAACAGCTGTTTGATGTCCCTAACATCACTGACTAGTCGTAGAACAAAGCAGCTATATGATGTCCCTAACATCAATGATTAGTCTTAGAAGGACAAAACAGCTGTATGATGTCCTCAGCATCACTGTCTAGTCCTAGAAGGACAGACAGCTGTTTGATGTCCCTAACATCACTGACTACTCGTAGAAGGACAAACAGCTGTTTGATGTCCCCAACATCACTGACTAGTCGTAGAAGGACAAAACAGCTATATGATGTTCCCGGCATCACTGACTAGTCGTAGATGGTAAAAACAGCTTTATGATGTCCCAAGCATCACTGACTAATCGTAGTACAAAACAGCCGTATGATTTCCTCAGCATCACTGTCTAGACCTAGAATGACAAACAGCTGTTTGATGTCCCTGACATCACTGACTACTCGTAGAAGAACAAAACTGTTGTATGATGTCCCTTACATCACTGACTTGTCTAGAATGACAAAAGAGCTGTATGATGTCCCTAACATCACTGACTTGTAGTAGGACAAAGCAGCTAATTATATGGTGTCCCTAACATCACTGACTAGTCGTAGATGGACAAAACAGCGGTTTGATGGCCCTTACACCACTGATTAGTCGTAGAAGGACAAAAAAAGCCGTATGATGTCCTCAGCATCACTGTCTAGTCCTAGAATGACAAACAGCTGTTTGATGTCCCTACCATCAATGACTACTCGTAGAAGGGCAAAACTGTTGTATGATGTCCCTTACATCACAGACTTGTCTAGAATGACAAAAGAGCTGTATGATGTCCCTAACATCACTGACTAATAGTAGGACAAAGCAGCTATATGATGTCCCAGCATCACTGACTAGTCTTAGAAGGACAAACAGTTGTTTGATGTCCCTAACATCACTGACTACTCGTAGAAGGACAGAACTGTTGTATGATGTCCCTTAGGCCTACATCACTGACTTGTCCTAGAGGGACAAAAGAGCTGTTTGATGTCCCTAACATCATAGCTGTATGATGTCCCTAACATCACAGCGGTATGATGTCCCTAACATCACTGACTAGCCGTAGAAGGACAAAACAGCTTTATTCTATCCCTAGAATAACTTAATAGTCCTAGAAGGAGGAAACAGCTATATAGATCTGAAGATAATTTCCTAGTATTTCTATATAAAGTTAAACAAATACAAAAGTCGTGTCCTGATACCCATGATCGAAAAGGAGTAAATGAAAATCGAATTCAAATGAGGCGCCTCTCCCACTATCTGTTAAGCGTTTTATTCACCCAGCTGCAAGAATATCAAAACATTTAACAGACCTCAGATCATTGGGCCGCATGTAAACAATGTGTAATCTTTCCAGCACGGATCTGTAGGCCGGAGTCCTCTGACACAGTATACGGTAAGTTGTCCTGTTGTTAGACTCGTGAAGTCCTGTGTTTAAATAAGATATATCAACCACGGCTGTGTAAAATGTAATTGATAACTTAGGTTTAGTATATAGGTCTCTGCTTAGGTATGCGAATATAGTATAGGCATATATAGGCCTAATATTCTGCATGTATTGATGTAAGCATGGTACTAATTAATCCCATATGTTTACGCACACTTTGGTGTGGAGATATATGAGGGTAGACTATACCAGATGATGTACATATCAAGCAAACGAAGCATATAGGTACATAGAAATTCCAAATCTTATATAAAGTCTGCGCTGATATTTGATACATACATGTAGTTATCTTATCGTGAAATGGCGTGTGTCACTGGCAGTGCAGACGAAAAATTGTGACACACGTGTGTAGCTGGGTCCGAGTGTGTGATTAATGTTGAGAGAGGTTTTATTACGCCAGTTTGTCCGCGGTGATAATCTTTCTTGCCACTATCAGGACTAATATGAATCGGATTACGTCGGTATGTGTAGTGCAAGGGACATAACTCCCTATATCTCCAACAGGGACATGATAATTTTTAGTTTAAACATATTTTTATTGCTTCAAATATAAGCATGAGGATTGGGCACAAGTTATACAACTTATTAAAGCCCTCTCCTCCAAACATTATTACAACAATGTGACACAAAACAATAGACATTTACATTAATATTACGATTGACAAATTAGGAAAGGAAGACTAAAGTGTATACAATAATTAATTTATGTCTAACAAAAATATTTGATTTACACACAATAACATAATATCTGCCTGGAACAAACAAACTACATATGCACGCTCCTTCACCTTATCATTGTCCTTTTATGCTCATTCCTTAATTGTTCTCCTTTAGACAATCAATCTCCTGCCAGGTAACGTTTCATTGTGCCAGGCAGAACAATATTTACAGTATTAGAGGACATTTTATACATAAATATCAATTCATAACGTTCCAGAAAGGGTAGTGGTAGAATTGGGTATAGGGTATTAATAGAAAGACAGGAATATAGGAGATGGAATACTAAGAGTATTTGTATGATATAAAGTATTTAAAATAGTCTCATAGTCTCACCTATTCTGCTGGGATGAGTTCTTGGACACTTTCAAAAATAATTTTGTTATGTTCCGGTTTCAGATAGAAATGCCCATACAGAAGAGTATCCAGTTGTAATGGTTGATAATGATTCAACTTTATTAACATATCGTTCCTTATATTATTATACATAGGACATTCTAATAAAAAATGGTACGAGTTTTCACATGGATAGCCACAGGTACATGATGGTGAATCAGTTAAATTTACACGATATAGATCATTATTTAATGCACTGCAATTATGTCTTAATTTAGTAAGAGGAATATTCAGATAACGAGTTCCACAATTAAAATATAAAGGGGATGGGTTCGTTTTCTGTATGTATATGTTTTTTAAAATATTCAGAGATGGCTGGTTTCTGTCAGTTTCCGAGAGGTTGTTCCAAAGTCTAGTCGTAGCTGGTATAAACGATAATTGAGTATTTGTTAAACTATAAAAGGGGATAATATAGTTGCTATTATTTCTCAATGAATATGGATTTCTTTCATCAACTAAGCCAGGTAATAAATTATAGAGGTATGGAGGAGTCATTTTATTATGCATTTTATAAAATAAACTAAGTGTTCTTCTTTCTCGCTAACTTTTTAAAGTTTCCCAGCCAGTTTCATAATAAAGAGATTGTTAACTAGCATATCGAGGCAGTCCTGTAACAATTCTAGCTGCTTCGAGTTGAGTTTTTTCTAACAGATCTATATGGTATTGAGTACACCCACTCCAAAGTTCACAAGCATATTCCAAGGTTGGAAGTATGAAACATAAATATAGTTTACTAAGAATTTTTCTGTTTACCTAAGAATTTTAGCTTTCTCAATGCATTGACTTTTTTAACGCTGAATAATAGATGTTTTCTATAGGATCATTCCATTTGGCATTTGAACTAAGCGTAACACCTATTAGGTGACCTAAGTGCCTATGGTTTTCTGAAAATTAAAGAATAGTTTCATTGAAATGTAACTCAAAGTCATAATCATGTGTTATGTTAGAGATAAATAATACTTTTGTTTTGTTAGGATTAAATGTGACGAGCCATTGTTTTGACTACTCGTCTATACATTTCAGATCAAGATATATTACACGTTCAATATCAATACAGAAAGAAGAGGAATACATCAAAGATGTGTCGTCTGCAAATATTCTAGACACACTTTGTAATTTATCTGCAATATCATTGATAAAAATTAAAAACAACAAGGGTCCTATCACTGAACCTTGAGGAACACCTGCCTTCAAAGTTTGATTATTTGAATGAGATTCACGGATAAAAACCTTTTGTTTCCTGTCTTTTATATAATTTTCTAACCACTGTACAAGTTTTCCTGAAATACCATATGACCTAAGCTTTGCTATAATACCTCTGTGCCATACTCTATCTAAAGCTTTTGAGATATTACAAAAAACTATACTACTGAATGTATTTTACACGTATTGATAAAAATATTTTAATTTGGTCAGATTAAAAATACACATATAAAATCGCTTAAAGCCACAGTTTACCTGTATAATGTATGTCAATATTCGTGATAGAATCATACAAACTCAAGAATGTACACAAATTACAGTATCAAACTAAATGCAGTAACTTTCCAATTATGCGGTCAGACCGGTTCGAAAGAGACATACATTGTTCCTTTTTTATACAATTTGACCAAGTGTTGTTGTTTTATATAATTTATTATGATGGTTAGAGTAAAAATGATTAAGAGACACTCCAATAGATTAGAAAAGAAAGTAAAAAGGGTCGTTTATGTTAAACATCTACACGGCAGCGGGCTAGTTGATTTTAACACGATTTCCCAACCACAGACGAGACATAACATTTTCCCATAAGCCGTGATCATGATAAATCGGTATTTATTTAAGCTTCAAGTATTGACCTTTGAAATTACGCTAAAAAATAATGACTGATTACCTTGTATAGTGGTAATCAACCTATGTTTTGGATTCATTATAACGTTCTAGGTTGTAACCGTTTTCTTTGTGTGAACACTTGTTGAAAAAATTAAGCATTTCTCTTCTCGATGAAGTGTGAAACAGTCTATTGTTTTCCGTACCATTCTGACCAAAGTTACGAATCGGAGCGGTTCTCCGCGAACGGTTATCTGACGAATTCGATTCGAAACTTTGGTCAGAATGTTACGGTAAACCATGGACTGTTCCAGCACACATGATGTATACACAATGTAGATATGTCTAGATTATAGTATAACATATGTTCGCAAGTATGTACATCCTATGTAATAAGCATTTTCAGTGTCTCACCTCTTTTATGCCTTCTGCGGCACTGTTGGCGGCCATTTTTAGTTCGTATCTTCAGACCACGTGATTATGGGGCGCCGTTTTACTATTTATTCCCATTTGGTGATATCACCTATTCAAATAGGTGATATCACTTAAGAGCTTTTTAAAGTGATATCACCTATTCGAATAGGTGATATCACCTATTCGAATAAGTGATATCACCTATTCGTTTCATTAAGTGATATCACCCATTCGAATAGGTGATATCACTCATTCGAATACATGTAGGTGATATCACTTATTGAAACGAATAGGTGATATCACCAATTCGAATAGGTGATATCACTCATTCGAATAGGTGATATCACTTAATGAAACGAATAGGTGATATCACCAATTCGAATAGGTGATATCACTTATTTGAAAAATGAATTAGTGATATCACCTATTCGAATAGGTGATATCACTGATTGAATAGGTGATATAACTCATTCGAATAGGTGATATCACCAATTCGAATAGGTGATATCACTCATTCGAATAGGTGATATCACCAATTCGAATAGGTAATATCACTTATAAAATTTCATAAGTGATATCACCTATTCGTTTAGGTGATATCACTCATTCGAATAGATGATATCACTTAAGAATTTTATAAGTGATATCACCTATTCGCATGGGTGATATCACCTATTCAAATAGGTGATATCACTTAAGAATATTTTTAAGTGATATCACCTATTCCAATTGGTGATATCACCTATTCGAATGAGTGATATCACCTATTCGAATAAGTGATATCACCTATTCGTTTCATTAAGTGATATAACCTATTCGAATAGGTGATATCACTTATTTGAAAAATCATTAAGTGATATCACCTATTCGAATGAGTGATATCACCTATTCGAATTGGTGATATCACCTATTCGTTTCAATAAGTGATATCACCTATTCGAATGAGTGATATCACCTATTCGAATAAGTGATATCACCTATTCGTTTCATTAAGTGATATCACCCATTCGAATAGGTGATATCACTCATTCGAATAGGTGATATCACTTATTGAAACGAATAGGTGATATCACCAATTCGAATAGGTGATATCACTCATTCGAATAGGTGATATCACTTAATGAAACGAATAGGTGATATCACCAATTCGAATAGGTGATATCACTGATTGAATAGGTGATATCACTCATTCGAATAGGTGATATCACCAATTCGAATAGGTGATATAACTCATTCGAATAGGTGATATCACCAATTCGAATAGGTGATATCACTTATAAAATTTCATAAGTGATATCACCTATTCGTTTAGGTGATATCACTCATTCGAATAGATGATATCACTTAAGAATTTTATAAGTGATATCACCTATTCTAATGGGTGATATCACCTATTCAAATAGGTGATATCACTTAAGAATATTTTTAAGTGATATCACCTATTCCAATTGGTGATATCACCTATTCGAATGAGTGATATCACCTATTCGAATAAATGATATCACCTATTCGTTTCATTAAGTGATATCACCTATTCGAATAGGTGATATCACTTATTTGAAAAATGAATTGGTGATATCACCTATTCGAATAGGTGATATCACTGATTGAATAGATGATATCACCAAATGGGAATAAATAGTAAAACGGCGCCCCATACGTGATTCCCCATCGTGATTGTTGATACCGTTTAGTTTCAACAGCATCCACACAAGGCACATTGGATCCCAGTCAGACATCGTACGGATGAGTTAAAACCGATGTAACATGGTTCCACCTCTTTACATTTCCCCTTCTCTGTGAGTTTTATTGCCAAATGACAAAATCTCACGAGAAAATGATATCTTTATATATTTTGTTTTTTCAGCTGTCCAGTATGTGGTGGTTTTGGTTGATGTTAGCTGTGGTAGGGATCATAGCGGTTATCTTTAAGATTTACCTACAGATGGTCAAGGGCAAGTGTACCAGCAAGGCTGATCTCACGGGCAAGGTTGCCATAGTAACGGGAGCTAACTCCGGTAGGTATACATAGAGGGCGCTGAAGATATGTGACCAATATCGTGATTTGTTATGTACATGTCTTTGTTGCACCTGTTGATATTAACTTACTGAAATTGTGCATGTCTGCCATGAAAGTTTGCTCTCTGAATTAATAATCATTCAAAACAAAGCTCATGGCTGTTAATTGTAGGTAGATAGGGCGCAGTGATTGTACCAGCTGTCCCCATTACATAATCGTAAGAGGAGACTGAATTTAGGATTTTATTTTTCTCCGCGATGTTTCAGTCGGTTAGAGTGCCTGTCACATATACCTAACCTCTAGGGAAAATCCATGGTGCGTTGGTCGACGTTTCCTTACCGTGTCGGTTTGTGTTTCTCGGGAAGCCTAGAAATAAGCCGGTCAGTGCTGTCGTGGTTATGTTCTCGGGCAAAACACTTTACCTTAATTGCTCTTGATGGCATGCGATGTTTGATTTGAACATATTTTATTGTATCTTATCATATACAAGCGAATTTGGCTGTATGTTGTTCAGTGAGGCAGTCACCAACTAATACAAGGTGATTCCACCTCAAAATATGAACATAGCTGTTCACGTGTAGGGTGGGGGTTAACCCAGCAAACAAACACTTTACTTTTGTTTTGTTTTTTTTAATTTTGAACTTTAGTTGAGCGTTCGCCCCTCTGAGGAAGCCATTTCGTTCTCTCCAATGATCGAGATATACCAGAGCAGTTTCAACTCCTGCTTAACGCTCAACATATTCAGAATAGGACGAATGGTTCACGCGTCGTTTAATGTGACCGGGTGAGGTGTCCTGCTGGTTGTCTCCGGCAGCTTGCTTCATTGAGGTACAAGTACAGCTATAAAGTCGATATTATTTCCGCACTATCACAAGGAGACGAACACGACCACAGTCTCCCAAATCGCACGCACTCACGCACGCACATGCATGCATCTTGCACACACGGTGTGCCGTCTCAAAATGACCATTGCTATTGATAGGAAAAAATACAAAACCCAAACCTATCTTATTGAAAATACCTATTAGATGTAAAGCCCAAAATATACTTGAATCGAGACAATAATGAGCGATATGACCTTCACGAGAATTTGGCAGGAACATTTGTCTTGGATTAAAGCAGCGTTGCGTTCTCACTTGTTACTTTACATAATGTTTGATCGGTTTGTCAAGGAAATAACTGAACCTGTGGTGGTACTCGTAGCTCCCCCTAGTGGCTTCCGGTGACTATGTTATGTAGCTCGGAGGATCCGAGCTCAAAACTCCGTACAGTAAATATGGCAGACGACTCGGTTGCTTCAGTCATGACAGCCGTACAAAAATCGGACGAAACTCGTTTATAAATGATTCCAAGGAGGAAGCATCGAGAATTCTGAATGAAAAAGATAAAAAAAAAAAAAATACATGGAGAGACACAGAAACGGCAATTACTGTCCTGCGCTTGTACATGGGATTTTCACCGACTTTCTTCACCCTCGGGACAAATCACTTGCTCAGGTTGATAAATCCTCGTATTCACGCGAAAACAAATTGACAATTGTACAATATTTCATCTTTTAATGCTACAGGTATTGGATTTGCCACGACTGAAGATTTTGCTCGTCGAAAGTGCCGCGTCATCATGGCGTGCAGAAGCATGGAACGTGGTGAAAAAGCACGCGCCAAGATCGTTGAAAAAACCGGGAACACCAATGTTGTTGTCCGGAAATTGGATCTTGGATATATGGCAAGCGTGAGGGAGTTTGTAGATAAAATCTTAAAAGAAGAGAGTCGTCTTGACATCCTCATCAACAATGCCGCGGCGGCAGGTGTGTAGTCGGATTTTAATAGTGAAATGTCCGGTTGTTTACGGGATCAGCTTGATAATCCGGTTTTACTAGGGAAAACCCTGTAATACTATTGAATATTCTCGGCTAACAGGGTATAATCCGGCTTGCCTTGGAAATAATCCGGTTTTACTAGGAATAACTTTATTGTACAGGGGGAAATCCGGTTTTATTTGGGAATAAGACGGATTTACCGGGGAATAGAAAGGTTTTGCTTGGGAATTTGCCAGTTTTAATAGGGAAAAATCCAGTTTTACTTAAAGCAAACAAAATCTGTAACTTCCTGACGGTTTAAGGCTTATGTTGTCTCATTGATTATGATGATTTATTGGGAAATTAGACTAAATTGTCTGCCTGAGGATACTTTCTGTCTCTAGGCAGCGCTCGTTGATACTTTTGAAACGAGGCCAAGGGAGGGTAGACAAACTTAGGTAGGTAATTTTATTACATTTTTACCAGTGAAATATAAAAAAATATTCATTTTATAAAAGTGATATTTTTCACTAGTGAAAAATATCACTTTTGCTGATTTGACCAATCAAATTAATGATTAGAAAATACTAAAATAATTGACCAATCAGAAAGCCCGACATATATGTCAGCACCTGGACAGGGGGAACTACCTTTTTAGGGAACTGTAGGCCTAGTTAGCATACGGGGTAGGTTTTTCTTTGATAAAAAATGTAATAAACAGAATATCTAACAGTGTCTTCAGTAATACCAAATACATTTCACTCGTGGGGCTAATATTTTGATATTTTTCACTCGTGCTGCGCACTCGTGAAAAATATCAAAATATTAGCCCCACTCGTGAAATATATTTGGTATTACTGTGTGAAGACACTGTTAGATATCCTCTATATCCTGACAAACTCAGCAAATCAAGTACGAAACGAAACGGGGCGATAAAAATAATCTTTTAAAACTCCTGTTTCAATGTTTGATTATTGTATTTCAGGAGCCAAAAGGCAGATTACGTCAGAAGCTCTGGAATACACACTGGCCACAAACCACCTGGGACCTTTTTTGTTGACGAACTTACTTATAGGTAAGGACTTTTTTCACGCAATATTCATATTTTGTTTTTGTCACATTTGAAGAGTTCTTTCTCCAGAATTACTAATAATAGCCCAATATTTTAATTTGCTTGATTTCGATTAATATTTGTAGATCTGCTGAAGAAGACAGGTGCTAGTCGAATTGTGATGGTTTCCTCCCTGGTCAATATTATGGGAAAGATAAACTTCAATGATATGACTTGGATAAGAAAATTTGATACGGGCGAGCCGTATTTTGATACAAAATTTGCAAACATATTGTTTACAAAGGAACTGAGTCGGAGACTGGAAGGTTCAGGTTGGTATCTTGTAATCGTTTATCTTTAACGCTTTAACATGAAGGTTATTAACTTACTTAGACTTGGAAAACGTTTGTGTGCTCTGGATGGTGAATTCTAGATGCCGATTTGTACATTGTCATTGAGTAATGTGATCTCATTTCCAGACGTTGTTATAAACTGTCTACATCCGGGCACTATACGCACTAAGCTTCTCCGTGACGTACCACAGCCGTTTAAGATCATATGTGACACCATTGGCTTGTTGTATTTCAAGGTAAGTTTCTGTTTGTATTTTCCGAAGCCCTACAAAATCCTATTGAGCATGAAAACACGATTGATGGTATTATGTATGAAATAAAATAGCGGCATCGTTTCAGAATGATTTGCACATATTTGTAATAGTTACCAAATTATTCCAAAAGGACGTGTTCTATTTATAAAATATCTCAATTAACAGGGAATTTTTGAGGACAAACATTATTTTGAATAGGTGATAATCTACATCATGTTTTCACGTGTGTCCTCAGAGCCCGGATGAAGGAGCTCAAACGACAATCCACTGTGCAGTGTGTGACGCAACTAAAGGCGTTTCCGGTCAATACTTCATGGATTGCACACCATGTGACCATACCTGGTACATTAATAAGAATGCATACGACGAAGGATTGGCAAAAAAACTTTGGGAGGTCAGTGAACAAATGACCGGAATGACGTCATCGTGATATAAACACAGGGTTGATAGTATTGTGTCACGGTTTTGGTCTGCTCCAATGATAAATTCTTTATTAATCGAGGCATTCCGAATATCTTGTTACTTTTTGATAATCAGTATTACATGCAAGAATATTTTAATTGTTTTTCCATGTTTCAAATAAACTATTGCCAAAGATGTTCTGTATATAGTAATACCCAATATATACACGGAAAATTAGCACATTTTATCTTTTTTCATAAATGGTTTAAATTTCAAAATTTGTTGGTTGTTACGGATACTTATTTTCTCGTGTACAGCAAAGGTAACTTAGGGTGGAGTCGCTAGTCTTTGTAGTAGCTGGTGGCTACCTCACGGGGCAACGTACGAAGGCCTGTTGGTTGTTATCCAGAGCATTTAAGGTAAAGTGGCAGGGCCAAGGACACAGCCACAACAGCACAAGGCAGTCTGTTAATATAAACTTTAATGATATCTATGCAAACCACCCCGGATAGGGATATACATCTAACATCGCATCTTATAGCGACACGTTCTTAAGAAATTATATATTGAAAAATTATGAAATTCATTTAGTTATGGTTCTTTTGCCCCTTTCTATTCAGATTTTTACATTACTTTCGACCTTTTTTTTCGGTCACCTCATAGAAATCAACCCTATATATATATATGTTTAAATCAAATCAACCCTTAATTTACATAACTGAACCAAACAGCTTACAGGTGCATTTCATTCGTTTTTTTATCAAACTTTTTGTTTTGAAAGGTGCTAATGATTTTGTTGATTTGTTGTTTTATTGTTTAAAAAATGGTACATTATTTATGAGGAATAATGCATTCAGTCTAAACTGCCGTGATGTACTTCGGGATATGTGTTCAATTGGCATAAAGACGGCTTTGTTGTGTTTTCGGTAACAGGTATAGTTACATTGACCTGACGAAAGCATTATGATAGCTAGGACAAACTGGAAATGAGTTTTTGTGTGGTTTGTGATGTCTTTATTTAAATGTTTCTTTGTTCCCGGGTTGTTGGTTATTTGTATTGATTATATTGAATTAGTTTAAGTTGGATCTTGTGTGTGTCTTGATATTACTACCGTGTGTGCATCATTTGACCTGGATTTACAAGAATCAAAAATCAAATAGAAAATATACAAAAAAAAATATAAATATTGCTTTAGTGGTGTCGAAATTAAGATATAAAGCCATGTACGGTTGCTGTATGTATCTGACACATTGATTCTGAAATGGAATCAGGGATAAGGAATACATCCTAATTCAATGATTGGTTAACTATTTCTACGAATTTTTGTCTTTGTTTTTTTGTGTGTTTTGTTTTTGTTTTGTTTTGGGATATTTTCTAAAATTTCAAATCCAATAATTAGTTGCTAAGTGGTTCAATCTTGCACTTTTCTCTACGTCATAGATATTATAATGACACCAAGTATGATGATATATGCATTCCGCTATGTTTTTCACTACCGAGACAATCGTATGACGTCATATATTTATGACGCCACAATAGTGTTTACACGTGTTTTACGGTATGTATGACCTATTCCACTGTAGGAACAATCTGAATAATACCATCTGTTCGTTGCTTCAGTTACCGAAAAGACAGAAGCCATGAACAGATGACTTTAATCAGACTGGTTGAAATGACTAGTGATGTGATTTCCTCTGTCTCTTGATGTCATACATTGTTGGTTTTTTTTTTTTATACTTTTTCCTTTATACGTGTGCATTTTGATACTTCATATACATGCATGATGACCTTAATAATTATATTAATATTAAAATCTACCATTTGATATTTTCCTGTTTTGTTTTATTTCCATTACAAAAAAATGTCACAAGAAACATATTCACAACAGGACCTCTGAGAGGACATCCTAGTAAAGAGAGGAGTGGTGGGGTTTAACAATAGTACTAAACTGGGGTACAGACATACGTTTTGGGAAAATAGTTGAAATGTCGCCATCGAAAAAATGATTAATTCCGAAAACACCATGAAAAACATTTGCAAAATGGTATTCCTTTATTGGTTATAGATTCATAGAAAATAATAATATATATATATATATATATATATATTGACGAATGACAACTTATTGTTCATCCTTGATACTCGAGGATTTACGTTCACGTCGTTCTTAGCACCTCTAGAATATGTCATGGCAAAATCGAATCACACGACTAGCTGTGTCAGGAAAAACACTTACCAATCGCTAAGTCGATGTATTGATTGTGAAGAGCACAGAGAAACGACATCCAGGTTCAAAGCCTGTCAAGTTAACGGTATGGCGACCTATGTTGTTTGACGTGGATTAAATGATACAACCAATGTTTTCATTTTAATATTTTTTCAATAGTAACTGCCTTCGATTTCGCCATGGCATGCCTGGTATTCCAGGGGTACGGAGAACGAAAGT
Source organism: Pecten maximus (assembly GCF_902652985.1). Classification (NCBI taxonomy): domain Eukaryota; kingdom Metazoa; phylum Mollusca; class Bivalvia; order Pectinida; family Pectinidae; genus Pecten; species Pecten maximus. The sequence goes on from NC_047026.1 coordinate 18,671,300, forward strand.
TAATATAACCCATATCGTGGATGCTACTTTTCATAATGTTCAAGACTTGATTTAAGATCAGGTTATCAGACGTCATTTAAAAATGCGATTATTTTTCGTCTTTATCAAACATATATATACTTAACCGACATAAAAATGCTAAATGTCGATTGAAAAGGAAAGTAAACGCGAAACGTATGACTCAAAGAAAGATAGATTGAAAGAGAAAAATACCACGGAATATAGTGTCACTAGCTATGAGGACAACAAAACAATATGATAGTGATGAAATATCAACAAAACAATAAATATAACTTAACATCATCAACACGAGGACAAACGTTACCGGGACACACTTAAAAATACTAAGTTAATGAGACGTTCTGGAAGGCTAAAGCATCTTTTGCTTCTTAGACCACCACGCTGTCCGTAAACACAACACCTAATATATCTGATATCATACAGTTGAAATGTAGAGAAACACAATACTATTATCATTGTTTAACATTTCAAACCTATTATTGCTTTACTACGATGTTCGGCATTGGATTGACGCCCTGTATAAAACAATGTAAGAGTCCCGGTTTAAATTCTAACAAAGGATTATGTTGGGGTAAAAAAGGACTGTTTTCGTATATCACGTCAGTTCGAACTACGCTCAGAGTAACGGAACTCTCCTTTAACCGGAGTTACGAAAGTAAACACAGATTATTCATTCTTTCTGTAATATATTTTTTTAAAGTTCTTATCAAAAAACATCAAATGGAGTTTGGCATGTTATAAAGTAAACACAGACCATTCCTTCTTCCTATATTGTATTTTAAAGTTCTTATCAAAATACATCAAATGGGGTTTGTCTTTATAGGTTATTTGTTTTAATCAGATAATTAAAACGAACAGATTGGCTTAGAATTACTTGCAAACATGGTGCAGTTTTTTGTTCATTTCCTTTTTGTAAATACTTCGCTATGTGTATACAGATTGCTGCTTTCTGATTCGTTATTTTTTTTTCTTTTCGTTCTTCGATGGAAAAAAAAATCAAACTCGCCCCGTCCATTGATGAAGATAAAAATAATAGCATGAGTCTATAATGGGTCTGTTACGATTAAAATCAATGGTATCCCCCCCCCTATTGAGCTGCGAACTGAATTGCATCACCAAAACAAAACGTCTGCTTATCAATTTTGCTTCCGACTTTTATGACTACAGAATGTAAACAAGTCACCTATTACGTATGTGTATAATGTTACCTCCGGCGGCACCCTTACTTCCATTGATATGTAAAATGTATGGTCTTCCCGTTTTATTTCGCGACTGGTCATGACGCATGATGTAAACAAACATTCACCGGACTGTTGTGTCATTCCACGTTTTAATAACTGCCCTTTTTTTTTTTAAAGTAACGAGACCTGTTGATAACCGAATTTTCCTGAGAATAATGTTGTTGCTAATTGGCTGTCTCTGACGTCACGTACGGAAGGGTTATTTGATCGTAGTGATTTATCTGTATGTAATTAATCAATTTAATTTGTTCGTTCATATAATTGATAATTTTTCGTTTTTCTACCTTAATGTTTTAAAGTTCTGAATCAAAGATCAAATTAAAATGGCCACTATATTTGTATTGATCATATACTAAGACGAACAGATCGGCTTGGAAGTTGTTTGCAAACATGGCGCGATTTTCTGTTCATTTATAAAATAAGATGCATATCTGATTAAGGTATATAATTTGTGTACACATTATGATTTACATTGTTAATTAATTATACTGAGTTTCGCTCAATATATCTATGTAGTCGAAAATGTAGTGTAAATGTACATCGTTTAGAAGTATAATCATTTCCACACTGAGAGCCTTCCACTAAGGTATGATTGGGATAATTGCAGTTTCTTATATTTTCATTCTTTGACATTTATTGCCTGTGTGCCATTTCATCATTGAACTAATCTTTTTAATTCAATAAGGCAAACATAATTATGATGGCAGTAATAACCTTGTACCAACATTGAAAGGTATCCACTCTTTGTCTCAATTAATACCATTTTTTCACGTTGATGTTTATCAAATACCTATGAATGAATTTACGTGATCAGATATATGTTTATGGGGAAGGGATTATACAAGAGGAAATGTATTCTATGGTCGGATATGAAAACGATGAGAATTTCAGGAATACAGTAATTAATAATAAGTCTAGGTTTGGGAAAGTTTTTATATAAGTTGACATTTTACCATTATTAATATGTTAAATGACCTTTACTATATCATACTTGTGGTAACATGCTCACATGGTGATGACCACTCACATCATGATAACAAATTAACTCTAGACTTCAAAATCTGTGTTATACATTTACAAGGTACAGGTTAGAACAATCACTAGCCAAATTCTAAAACGAAAATAGGAAAATAAAAAGTGTTCTTGCACCCATTGCTGTGTCTGTGAAATAAGATTTTAAAAATCAGAACAAAAACACATTATCCTTGGACGTTTAAATCACGGCGAACAATGCCGAGGTAAACCTCCTTTGAATGGTTGATTTAACCGACATTGCATCAAACCATAATTGTGTTTGATTCACACAGTTTAACTTTAAAGGGATATGTATATTGACTTGAAACAGGACACTTAACTTCCTGACCGTCAGACATTTATATGGACACATCTGTATAGCATAGTAATAATGGACTCCACTTCTATACACAAAGAGCGACGTGATTTAATCCTAAACTATATGCAAATGCTTGCTAACATATCCTTATATATTCTGATATTCTGAGGCTAACAGAAGTAACAACAATAAGAATACGCCCTGTTATTTCATCGCGAAAGTACCCATAAGGGGTCTAGAGTTTGACAAAGTTTCTTGTGCGGATTCTGACATGGAGTCAGAGGTAAAAATAAATCAGATTTGAATGACTGTTTATATTATAATTAGAGGTTGTTAAATTATTTTATGTGGATTGTGCTATTTTAAAGAAAAACGTATAAGTGGATGTGAAATAAGAAAACAAAAATCTAGTGTTCAACGGAAAAGTTGCTTAGTACTATGACAATTGTGTGGCGTCATATATAAGGAAATATGTTTTCGTTTATCAACCGTAATGAAATTTGATATGCAATTCTAATTTGAAAATATGTTCAGGGTAACGAAACTTTACTTAATATTAGATACTCAATGTACAACACATCTCATTGAGTATTTCTACCTTATTCCTGATTCTTATCAGATAATAAGGTGAGCAGATCGACTCACAAGTTGTTTGCAAACATGGTGCGATCTAATCATTTTAAAAATAAGACACGACTGTACATATATACAGTATATATCAAGATCTATTCATAAAACCATCATTAGAACTGAGGATGGTTAGTTAAACAATATTTTTTATTAGTTTAAACATATTTTATTTGAAAAATTCAAATGAAATTGGACACAAGTTATACAACTTTTTTTTTTTTATAATTTTTTTATTTTCAAAGACATTTCATTTTGGATTACAAGGCAATAAACATCACATTCACACACTTCACATTCACACACTTCACATTCACACACATATATACTGAAGAAAACCAAACTGTCAATTAATGGGTTTTTTTCATTGTATTATGTATTATGGAATAAATTTAGTAGTATATATGAAATTGTCAAAAGTCAATTGATCTATAATATTGAGTATAGTTAATTGATTAAATGACATAATAGTCACTATATTGCTAAAGAACTTTTAAGTACATATAAGTTGTCCAAAATATTAATGCCATATATAAAGTTATATGTATATCCAAATTACTATATAATATCAACAGTAACATGTAACATAAACACTGTACGTAATATTGCACAATCAAGAAACATACATATCTCTTTCATATATAGTTTTCCTTTTTTAAATTATAACTTTTTTATGTGTGTGCATACATATCTCACAAACATATACACCTTTACATCCATTCACCATACATACCAGGATAATACAGTAGACAAACATTGAAGAGATAAAAATTAACTGTATTAAATTGAAATAGTAACACTAAATATTGTAGGAGACAGAGACACACACAAAATAGAAAGAGAACAATAAAGAGAGAAAGAGAGAGAGAGAGAGAAAGGGTGTAGGTAGGAAAGAAAAGGAAGTTAGAGGTCCCATAGCTAAAATATCCGAAATATATTCAAAATTCCTTGTATAATTTGAGTATTAATAAAACATTACATTTTCGAACAATAGGCAAAAGTCAGAGCATGCGATAGCATTAACAATAAAAAACATGTAAGATGGGCATACAGTATTAATAATATTATTTGTACTACTGTTACATTTCAACAATGGCTTTCCATTTCCTCCAATTAATTTCAAATTTCCTTTTCATGTATTCACGCCTGTTATTTCATCGCGAAAGTACCCATAAGGGGTCTAGAGTTTGACAACGTTTCTTGTGCGGATTCTGACATGGAGACGGAGGTAAAAATAAATCAGATTTGAATGATTGTTTATATTATAATTAGAGGTTGTTAAATTATTTTATGTGGATTGTGCTATTTTAAAGAAAAACGTATAAGTGGATGTGAAATAAGAAAACAAAAATCTAGTGTTCAACGGAAAAGTTGCTTAGTACTATGACAATTGTGTGGCGTCATATATAAGGAAATATGTTTTCGTTTATCAACCGTAATGAAATTTGATATGCAATTCTAATTTGAAAATATGTTCAGGGTAACGAAACTTTACTTAATATTAGATACTCAATGTACAACACATCTCATTGAGTCTTTCTACCTTATTCCTGATTCTTATCAGATAATAAGGTGAGCTGATCGACTCACAAGTTGTTTGCAAACATGGTGCGATCTAATCATTTTAAAAATAAGACACGACTGTACATATATACAGTATATATCAAGATCTATTCATAAAACCATCATTAGAACTGAGGATGGTTAGTTAAACAATATTTTTATTAGTTTAAACATATTTTATTTGAAAAATTAAAATTAAATTAGACACAAGTTATACAAATTAGTAACGTCCTCTTTCATAAACTATTATACAATGGTAAATACATGGCAGCAGTTCATGTGGGAATTTGATATATACATATATTTAGATAGAGCAATATTTTTATTCAAAACTCATGCAAATATATATACATTTTATTAATTTTAGGATGGTTGCCTTCCATTCTGTATAATCTATTAATAGTCTACCTACATTGTTAAACCGTTGTGTATGTATGTTTGTATATGTATTGCCATCAAATTACTTTTAATTTTTTACAATTAGAATTGTGGACAAAATAATTGAATAGTAATAATTGGGACTGTACATCATCACCTGGGTCAGCGGAAGGGGCTCCAGAGGAGTAACAAACATACTGTGGTTCATTCTTATCATGACACATTTCTGGAATATTTCCCTCCATGGAATTTTAATTACGAGTTACAAGGTAACATGGTAACATCAACACAATTTGTAATAAAAACGTATCCCTTCGATCCCCACAGATATTGCATGACAATCTTTTCTTTGTATCACGAAACTTGAGTCACATACTAACGTCAAATTCGGGTGTTAAACCAACCAAAAGAAGTGTACATGTAATCTGAAATGAATATCGAAGGCGTATCTTCTTCGCTTAAATTTCATACAATTATAGAGTTTTGAAGAGGTTGATATATGGTTTTATTAACCTGAGATGCAATAACAACCGAGTACAATATAAAACACGACAGAATATACCACTCTGTGAATATTTGATTATATCGCACCATCAAATAATAAAGACAGTAGACTTCTGCATTAAATACAATTAGAACACTGTTTCATGAATTATTGATTTCTTTCAAAATTTCAGCGCTACTTTTCTTGTAAGATTCAATGGCGTTGAAGATGAATTTGATACTGTTTGACAATACCAAAACGGAGAGTAATTCATAATATATTTTAAGAAACACTCAGTCAACAAATGGGTTTTTTTTATCAGAAAGTGTGAACAAAGTCATTCTAAAGTAACTTTTTCAATAAAAATCACTGCTTTCTTTACTCAATTAAGACAACCATGAATTCGGAACGACAAAGGAACATGACCTTAATGCAAGCTTTACCAATAAGAAAGACAAGTTATGACTTACGAAATACATTAACATTAGACACACTGTTTACAATCTTAATATCGATATGTCTAATAATGTAACAACCCTAATTCAGTCTGTATTCTACACAGACCTATATAAACACCAGTAGACTATTGGACGTTTAGAATAGTATTGTCAAAATCAATATAAACAAAAATTATCTTTAAAAAAGATAAACGGCACAGTTTTAATGCTGGTGGTTTTAAAACTGCTGGTGAAATACATTAACGAAGTAATACGTTTCAGCATGGGTAAACAATTACATCAGTTTGAATCATTTTTGGTGATAATAAGACTGCATTTGAATCAAGAATGTAATTTTATTAATACGTCATTTGAAAAGATACATCCACTTATTCAGCTTAATTTTTTTTAACTTTGTTTCGTTTTTAACTGCATATCTTCATTTTGCATTTACCGCTACATTGACCAATCACATACTTCATCTTGACCAGTAACGACACCTGCCGCGTCATATCCGGGGCCAAAAGTTTCAGAATGGAAACAAATAATATTTGTTCTGAACAAATGATAAAACAGGACAATCCGGGTTTGGTTCTTACTAATACAATTGTTCGTACTCTACAAAGCCAACTGGCAAAGCAGACGGCCTTAACCGATGATTGGTATGGAGTTCGTTTAACTTCTGTGATCGATAAACAACACACTTTATAGCAAAACAAAGCATAAGTACACAAATAATCATATTATTGCAATTTGACTTGTTGTATTCATTGCATCTTTGTATTCTCTTTTCTGTATAAAACCTAGGCGAAGTAGTTAATTGCTTATAGAGAACGGGGATGAAATCTGAACAACAAAATGGCATCGCCACTTAGACCACTGTAAAATATCAACAATGTATGCCATAAGAAATGGCCTACTACTTATAACACAACAAATAGTTATGCATAATATTTAGAGATAGAAATGTAATTGATATTTTCCAAAACGTTAATATGCAATATAACAATTATGACTACATAATTTTCGGTACTCTGTAAAAATAGCGATCAGCTGTTTACACAGGCACAGTAAAATAATCCAGCTTTGTTACAATCGGCTCATTATGCTTGTGTAATGGATTCATTGCAACAGATCAACAAAACTGTAGAACATGGATGTATTTCCCTCATTGCAACAGTAAATTGGTAAAAATCACCAGATATCGAAATCACAGGAGGTTCGCAATGCAAGTACATCGGGGACAAGTTATACTGTTAATATAACAATAGAATTAACATAAAATCCCTTGTTAATAAGATATTAGGACAGCTTACGTCTAGAGGTGTCGCAGAGAGTTTACTCTCTTTAACCTCAGTGAATTAACGTACCTATCGATCTACTCACCCGAACCTTGAAGTTAAACACTTTGCACAGTGAATTGTACAATAGACAGATATCACCTTTTATCTGCTGCGGATTTGCAAGAATATTTTGTGTGTGCTTGTGCGTGGTTTTTTCCCTTTTTGTACAAACCTCCGATCAAGTAATTTCGGGTGTATATAATTGTGTAACGACCTAGTCGTCCATTTCTTTTATCAATAGCAATTCTCATAATGCTTCTTAACAATATATATCGGATTTCTTTGCAGCTAACGGAGCTTTAAATCGGAACAAACAAATCTGAAGGTAGTTATTTAATAGGCCTATCTCTACAAACGTCAAACACTACCGACACACTGTTTACAATTGTTGCCAATACCCACCGAGACACACAGTTTACAATGCATATCACTTCCTTGTTGATTCCACCATGATCAGCAAAGTCAAACTGTTCCTGCTAAACATTTTAGTTATATCGTGGTTAGGTAAGTATATATAAAATTATTTACATATTTTATGGCTAAGTTAACTATATAGTTATCATCCCCAGCAACGAAGCTGAGGATGTACTGGAACCAACGTGTCTGCCTTAAACTGTCAATAAGTAGAGAAAAATTCTCCTGACAATTCCTAAACTTGTGAACCAACTTCTATGACACTTCTTATAAGAATACTGCCCACTTTTTCGTCGACGTTTATGAATATTTTATATGACCGATAAGGGTAGCTTATGGGATTTTCCTTGATTCATTTGTTCTGCCTCTAAGCTGCTGATACAATATGATATACATTTACCAGATTTACCAGAACTTGTTTTTCCTCATCATTATCTTGCACAAGTGTATACTGCAAATGATAGGTAGCAGGGGTGTACGTTACAGTTCTAGATGACTTTGTTTAGGTTCATACTATACAATTAATTTTGTTGACGTTAACACCAAGGTTAATCAAATGTAGAAGTCTATTTCAGAGACCAACAATTTCTGTAGAGAAAAAAACAAAACAAAACATTCCGTCAATGTTAAACATACTTATCTTGTCTTATATAGCGATTCATCTCAGATTGTTTAGATTTTTTTAGCAGATCAGGGACATTTCTTATCCTTTATTGCAATATCTTTCGTATCTCAAAAGCTATTTTCCATTTAGTTACCGTGGTTACCATGTAAAATTATGTACAGTTGTTGAGTCATATTTTCACAGGGAAACGATACGGTACAATGACACATCTGTTTCTATATTAATCAAAACAACCAAAAGCGTTAACGTTTTTGAATATGAAGGCACCTGATATGGAATCGGCTTGCCAAGTTTTCTATTAAACTTCTTTTAAACAGTTTTAACATTAAACTAGTCAAATATCGAGAAACTTTTACATCATATGTAGAATTGTTATTTGGAAATGTGTTGAATGCCATTGTCTCTATAAACATCTGAAGTGTCCATTGTCTCTATAGATATCTGAAGTGTACATTGTCTCTGTAGATATCTGTAGTGTCCATTATCTGTATAGACATGTGAAGTGTCCATTGTCTCTATAGACATCTGAAGTGTCCATTGTATCTATAGATATATGAAGTATCCATTGTCACTGTAAACATCTGAAGTGTCCATTGTCTCTATAGACATCTGAAGTATCCATTGTCTCTGTAGACATCTGTAGTGTCCATTGTCTCTGTAGACATCTGAAGTGTCCATTGTCTCTGTAGACATCTGAAGTGTCCATTGTCTCTGTAGACATCTGAAGTGTCCATTGTATCTATAGATATCTGAAGTGTCCATTGTCTCTATAGACATCTGAAGTGTCCATTGTCTCTATAGACATCTGAAGTGTCCATTGTATCTATAGACATCTGAAGTGTCCATTGTATCTATAGATATCTGAAGTGTCCATTGTCTCTATAGACATCTGAAGTATCCATTGTCTCTGTAGACATCTGAAGTGTCCATTGTCTCTGTAGACATCTGAAGTGTCCATTGTCTCTGTTGACATCTGTAGTGTCCATTGTCTCTGTAGACATCTGAAGTGCCCATTGTCTCTGTAGACATCTGTAGTGTCCATTGTCTCTGTAGACATCTGTAGTGTCCATTGTCTCTGTAGACATCTGAAGTGTCCATTGTCTCTGTAGACATCTGAAGTGTACATTGTCTCTATAGACAACTGAAGTGTCCATTGTGTCTGTAGACATCTAAAGTGTCCATTGTCTCTATAGACATCTGAAGTGTCCATTGTCTCTGTAGACATCTATAGTGTCCATTGTCTCTGTAGACATATGAAGTGTCCATTGTCTCTGTAGACATCTGAAGTGTCCATTGTCTCTGTAGACATCTAAAGGTCCATTGTCTCTGTAGACATCTGAAGTGTCCATTGTCTCTGTAGACATCTGAAGTGTCCATTGTCTCTGTAGACATCTGTAGTGTCCATTGTCTCTATGGACATCTGAAGTATCCATTGTCTCTGTAGACATCTGAAGTGTCCATTGTCTCTGTAGACATCTGAAGTGTCCATTGTCTCTGTTGACATCTGTAGTGTCCATTGTCTCTGTAGACATCTGAAGTGCCCATTGTCTCTGTAGACATCTGTAGTGTCCATTGTCTCTGTAGACATCTGTAGTGTCCATTGTCTCTGTAGACATCTGAAGTGTCCATTGTCTCTGTAGACATCTGAAGTGTCCATTGTCTCTGTAGACATCTGAAGTGTCCATTGTATCTATAGATATCTGAAGTGTCCATTGTCTCTATAGACATCTGAAGTGTCCATTGTCTCTATAGACATCTGAAGTGTCCATTGTATCTATAGACATCTGAAGTGTCCATTGTATCTATAGATATCTGAAGTGTCCATTGTCTCTATAGACATCTGAAGTATCCATTGTCTCTGTAGACATCTGAAGTGTCCATTGTCTCTGTAGACATCTGAAGTGTCCATTGTCTCTGTTGACATCTGTAGTGTCCATTGTCTCTGTAGAAATCTGAAGTGCCCATTGTCTCTGTAGACATCTGTAGTGTCCATTGTCTCTGTAGACATCTGAAGTGTCCATTGTCTCTGTAGACATCTGAAGTCTCCATTGTCTCTGTAGACAGCTAGAGTGTCCATTGTCTCTATAGACATCTGAAGTGTCCATTGTCTCTGTAGACATCTGAAGTGTACATTGTCTCTATAGACAACTGAAGTGTCCATTGTGTCTGTAGACATCTAAAGTGTCCATTGTCTCTATAGACATCTGAAGTGTCCATTGTCTCTGTAGACATCTATAGTGTCCATTGTCTCTGTAGACATATGAAGTGTCCATTGTCTCTGTAGACATCTGAAGTGTCCATTGTCTCTGTAGACATCTAAAGGTCCATTGTCTCTGTAGACATCTGAAGTGTCCATTGTCTCTGTAGACATCTGAAGTGTCCATTGTCTCTGTAGACATCTGTAGTGTCCATTGTCTCTATGGACATCTGAAGTGTCCATTGTCTCTGTAGACATCTGAAGTGTCCATTGTCTCTGTAGACATCTATAGTGTCCATTGTCTCTGTAGACATCTGAAGTGTCCATTGTCTCTGTAAATATCTGAAGTGTCCATTGTCTCTGTAGACATCTGTAGTGTCCATTGTCTCAATAAACATCTAAAGTGTAAATTATCTCTATATACATCTGAAGTGTCGATTGTCTCTGTCAACATCTATAGTGTCCATTGTCTCTGTAGACATCTGAAGTGTCCATTGTCTCTATAGACATCTGAAGTGTACATTGTCTCTATAGACATCTGAAGTGTCCATTGTGTCTCTAGACATCTGAAGTGTCCATTGTCTCTGTAGATATCTGAAGTGTCCATTGTCTCTGTAGACAGCTAGAGTGTCCATTGTCTCTATAGATATCTGAAGTGTCCACTGTGTCTATAGACATCTGTAGTGTCCATTGTCTCTGTAGACATCTGAAGTGTCCATTGTCTCTGTAGACATATGAAGTGTCCATTGTCTCTGCAGACATATGTAGTGTCAATTGTCTTTATAGACATCTGAAGTGTCCATTGTCTCTTTAGACATCTGTAGTGTCAATTGTCTTTAGAGACATCTGAAGTGTCCATTGTCTCTGTAGACATATGTAGTGTCAATTGTCTTTATAGACATCTGAAGTGTCCATTGTCTCTGTAGACATTTTTAGTGCCCACTGTCTCTCTCTCTATATATATATATATCTGACTGAAGCGCCAAAGGCGTCATAGTTATCTGAACTATATAATTATTTTCAGTTGACCATATTTGTTCTATATGTTTTCTATATTCTTGTAGGTCAAAGTGCCGGTTCCGAGAGCTGTTTCGGACTGTTCTATCAAACTTACTTTGACAGCTACTATGGACTTTATGGTATAACCACCAGTTATCGCCATTTTTATTTTTATTATAATTCTTACTATGGTTCCTCTGCTAAGTTCTGCCCAGATCGTTGCTGTACGATAACTGACGGGGCTACTTACTACTACTACTACTACAACAATAGACTCTCATATTCCTATAGGACCTGCTGTTATAGTTACGTAGATGTCACACTTTCCTACAAATCATCTGGAAAATCAGCAAGCACGTAAGTATACTACTATTACGACAACCAATAATAACGGCTAAATGTACATATATAATAAGATATATTTATTTGTGAAAAAACTAGCATAATATACAATGTACCTGTGGCAAGGCTGTGAAGTATATATGTTTATACACACTATTATGACGTTAAATAATTAATGACATCACGGTTGAAAGTTGTTTGTCTTATATGGAAACTAATTTGACGGGTTTTGCCTACATTCTCATTAATTCGTATCCTTTTGGTCACACATACAAATGAATAAAAGAGAAAAGGTGAAGTATGTGTAATTACACTGTGAAAAAGCATTCAGAAATACTCTACCATAACCATTGACCGGAAGAGGTAGTTACAGCAACATCACTAATATTCTAGTTGGTATTGATATAACAACCATTTACTTGGATATGTTATATCTATATATCCTTACCTTTTATTCATAATTTATTTATTTATTTATTTATTCATTTATTTATTTATTCACTTATTTATTTATTTGTTCATTTATTTATCTATTTATTTATCCATTCATTCATTCATTCATTCATTCATTCATTCATTTATTCATTTATTTATTTATTCATTTATTCATTTATTCAATCATTTATTTATTTATCTATTTATTTATTTATTTATCTATTTATTTATTTATTTATTTATTCACTTATTTATTGATTTGTTCATTTATTTATCTATTTATTTATTTATTTATTCATTCATTCATTCATTCATTCATTCATTCATTCATTTATCAATCTCATTTTACAGCACAGGACTGATCATTGGGTGCACTATAGGAGGGACGCTTTTTGCCGTGATGGTAATATTTTCATTGCTAGTGGCCCGTTGTATGTACCGGGAAAGGAAAAGAATCGACCCGACATCAACATCAAAAGAATCAAATCCAACTGACGAATCTTTTGGTAAGAAATTTACATACTTAATTTTCTTGTTAGATCAGATATGTCAGAAGATTGTAGTACCTTTCAGTGCAAACTGACATTTAGATACAGTAGAGGCCACAGTTGCATGATACAGCTATTTAGTCTACATAAGAGTCGTCAGCAGTGGCGTAGGAAGCGGGGGGGGCAGGGGGGGCAATTGCCCCCCCCCCCCCCCCCCCCCCACTTTTTTCAGTGGGGGGGCAAACATATCTTTTTGCCCCCCCACTTTTTGACATCCAAAATCTAAAAAAGGGGATAAAACGCGAATTTATATATTCATTTCGATAAATATCTGTATATTTCCGAACCGATAATGTTTTCTTGAAGGCAACGATAAAAACTTTATCTTGTACATCCGGAACATTCCGACTTTTATACTAGTATATCAATCCTCAGACCTGTGTGTCGGTCGTCTGCAATAGCCTGGTAAGTCAATATTTATATCTTAATACGCAATTTTGCTTAACTTCATCACATAGATTCAATAAGTTGATGATAATTTGTGAAGTTAATTGAGTTCATAATGAGAAAAAGACAGAAACACAACATGAAGAAGAATGCGCGGTTTTAACGTGAATAGAGTGATACTAATTACCGACAGGTACGAGAAAATACAAAAAAAAATCGGCTCGCGCCTACGCCGCTCGCTTTATCACTAAATTACTGCCCCCCCCCCCCCCCCCCCCCCCCCCCCCCCCCCCCCCCTTTCGATTGCAGATCTACAGGGGGGCTTCGCCACCCTGGGACCCGCTGGGCGGCCCCCAGACCTCTCGCAAAAAGGAAAAAAAATCGGCTCGCGCCTACGGCGCTCACTTTATCACTAAATTACTGCCCCCCCTTTCGATTGCAGATCTACAGGGGGGCTTCGCCACCCTGGGACCCGCTGGGCGGCCCCAGACCTCTCGCAAAAAGGAAAAAAAATCGTCTCGCGCCTACGGCGCTCGCTTAGACCCCCTTGAACCCCATATCAGGGCGCTGCCCTGGACCCGCTGGGCGGCCCCTCGGACCCCACAAAAAAAATTGGCTCGCGCCTATGGCGCTCGCATTATTACTAAATTACTGGACACCCCCCCCCCCCCCCCCCCCCCCCCCCCCGCCCTTTCGGCCTGGTGATTCATGTTTTGCTATATTTAATATATATATTCTGATTTGCGTAAATAACTTATTTTGTACTACATAAATTATCAAAATTATCATGGGATGTTGAAATGATAATTATTGGCTAATTTTGCGGAGATGGCATATGATTTGTTTAGTGCGTAAAATTTAAGGTTAAAAAAAAATTGTGCCCCCCACTTTTTGACGACTTCCTACGCCACTGGTCAGTGATTTCACTATAGGCCTAAGGTACTTTTTATGCCTACATGTAGGAGGCTACTATGGAAATTCAAAAGAGGCCAAGACATGAATTTATCAGAAAACTTAAACCTGCCGATTCACATACTTTATCGAAGACTCAAGAAATAAAACTATTCTGAATCGTTATTTCTAGTGATTTATCTTAGAAACTAAAAATAATCGGTAACTTTGTGTGAATGAATCAAATCATGATGATAACTAAAGCAGTATTCCGAATAATTTTCATATTTATATATGTAAGTATATATTTCGTACAAAAGTCTTTACTTATGGCAGTAATTTATAAATGAGGATCTGTCATGGAGGACACATCTTTTCGGGGAAACTGCTGAAAAGAAAAAATAAGAAAAACATTCCCGTTCATTATTGAATTCAGCTATCGCAAAAATCGTTATGTTGTTTCAGTTACCATGGCGGACAGCCCAGAGGTCGGAACCAGTTTCACTATCACTACTTCATCCACGACGACAAAACCAGCAACCGAAATCATTATTACATAGTTAGACTACACCATTCCCTTCTTGTGAGGTCTGATAGCATCGCCGAGAGATGGCATAGTACTCGAGCCGGAGTACTTTTATCTAAAATTTCACAGCTGCTAATGGATTGTTCAGTGGTCGTATACAAATACGACATGCCATTTTACTATGTAACAAGTGTTTCTTACGATGCTTATGACATAAATGTGTTGCATTGTAGGAATAATATAGTCATAGCTTCAGTAAGTCCTCGTTCTAATCTATGAGAGTTACTTCCCTTCATTTGGCTTTGTCCGTATAGTGGTAACATACATGTAACTGCCGACGTAGCCCGAGAAGGCTAGGTGCTGTACCCAACATATTTTATCAGACTGTGGTCATCATGACTAGACCTGGTATGACATACATTTGGATGGTATGCCCTAAGGCTGTTGATATCATTGTACATTTAAAAAAAACATTACTCTATGTGTACACTTTGAAATCTTTTTCGGCATAGCCGTCTAATTTTGTTTTGGCCCCGGATATGACGCGACAAGTGGCGTTACTGGTCAAGATGGAGTATGTGATTGGTCAATGTAGCGGTCAATGCAAAATGCAGATATGCAGTTAAAAACGGAACAAAGTTAAGATTGAATGCAAGCGAAATAAGTGGATGTATCTTTTCAAATGACATATTAATAAAATCATATTCCTGATTCAAATGCAGTCTTATTATTACCAAAAATGATTTAAACTGATCTAATTTTGTTATCCGTGCTGAAACGCATTTTTCACTTGCGGTATTATAACCACCAGCATTAAAACTATGCCGTTTATCTTTTTTTTTTAAAGATATTTCTTGTTACATAGTTATATGATCACCTTAATAAATTCAAATTAAAATCTTTCCCGTTTTCTTTCATTTCCATTTGAAAAATAATGTCCGAAGAAATGATATTCACAATATAATCTCTTCGAGGACACTTATAATTACCACCCATCAAAATGAAGAGAGGAGTGGAATTTAACGATAGCAACGACAGTACTAATATAGGCTACATTTTAAAATCGCTAAATGCCGCCATCTAAAAATTAAGAAAATATTTATTCGGTATATGTCAAAAACCTTTTGTAATAAGTATTCCGTTCTGATATTTTAATTCAACCTTTTTTATATGCATCTCCAAGTGTAAGTACTATTTTGAAGAACGAATGATGAATTACGTAACAGTGGGTGCCTTTGTCCTTAAATGTATGTATATTATTTATCCAATTTCAATTTCAAACAATTTTATTGACAAAAATACAATTGTCAAAGGGATTAGACATCAGGCATTGCCTATATAAGTCTTCTCCCTAAGAACAACACAGTGGTACAAAATACAGACATTCATTAACAGTACATACACAAAACATAACAAAACAAAAATAGTCATCTAAATTAAAATGTATTCAATTGAAGGGAGATAACTCCAATATGATTATCATACTTAAATGAAATTTAAATGGTGTAAGAAAATAAATATATAATTCAAATTTTTCATTAACATAATAACTTGAATAAATGATTCTATTTTTTAGTTGGTGATTATATTTTGCAAATATTTAGTGAAATTGTGGGCCCCTCCACATACAGATACAGGCCAAGGACTGTCCATTTCACATTAAGTAGGCCATCCACTGATGAGGAAGGAGACACAACTACACAAAACAGTTTGCTTTTTTAAAAGGAATCAGGGTTTATTTAGTATTTTCGTTTCAATGGGACGTTGTTTTAAAAATTCATATTGGAGTTTCACTTCATGAGAGTAAAAAAAAAGAAAAAAAGACAACATGTAAATAATAAGTTGAAATGAATAATTCATAACAATATGTATTATATTATTCAGTCTATTATAGAATTATGAAAATATTGAAATATTTAAATAATGAATAAATATACCCATTCGAAATCTCGAAATAGAATTCATGTACATGTGTATTGTTTAAATTTATAAATTTAATTGTATCAAAAAAGTGATTGTTTTTGATTAGATGAATCTTTTTGAGCTTGAGATAAAGTTAGAGACAGCAGATAGAATATTCATATTTTCATTAACAGTACACAATTCACATCCATTCAAAAGGATATTTAATGAGAAGTGGTTATGATTTTCATTTTCATACATTATATTACTTATAGTATTATGTAAAGTGACACGACAATTAGTGAAGTTAACACAATTAAAGAAGAAATGCGATGATGTTTCAGGACCATGACCACACGAGCATACAGCAGATTCAGCAAGGTGATCTTTATATAGATCATAGTTTAGATTACTACAACTATTCCTCAGTTGACAAAGAATAATATTAATATGACGGTTACCACTGTATTTGAAAACTTCAGTAGTTTTAGACTTAATCAGCTGTCTGGAAGAAATGAATTTTTTAAACTGAGAAAGAGATTGAATATTTTCAAGATTTGAAGCAATATTATTGAATTCATTAAGCATTGATGGGAAAAAAGAATTAAAGAAGTTAACTGTCCGACATAGTGGAGGATCAAATATTCTAGAACAACGTAAAGTATATCTGTCTAAAGAGGGGTCATGGATAAATGGTTCAATTATCTCTCGAAGATAATACGGAGTTTGATTGTTAAAAAATTTGTACATCATAATTAACTTGTGTTGTTTTCGTCTCTGTTCAAGTGGAACCCATTCTAATTCAGTATACAACAAATGATGTGAGGCACCTCTGCGCAGTCCAGATACTATTCATGCAGCTTCAAGCTGTACAGACTCGAGTAATTTTTTAAGTACATGTATAACGAACAATTGTCCCAAACAACATCGGCATATTCGAGAATTGGCCTAATGTAAGAAATATAAATTGTTGTTAATGTTTTTCTATCAAGTTTATTTCTCATTAATTTTAAAATATTAAGTCTTTGGTGAGCCTTTTGATAAATATTATGAATATGGTCATTCCATTTGGCTTCATCACTGAATGTTAGGCCAAGATGTTTATGTATTCTTTCAGTCTTCACAGGTTCATTATAAAAATAAATATTAGGATGATTGATATTATGTTTATTAGAGAAAATTACAGATTCTGTTTTATTTGGATTGAATTTTATATCCCATTTATTAGCCCATTTCTCAATATTATTCAAGTCTCCATTTAATTTTTGTGCCAATTCAACAGGATTATCATTATTTACTGCATACAAAGATGTATCATCAGCATATAATTTAATAAAATTGGTTACACAATCAACGATGTCATTTATATATAGTAAAAACATCATTGGACCGAGAACTGAGCCCGGTGGTACTCCTGCTTTCATAGATCTAAATGTTGAAACATATCCTTCTGTTAAAACTCTTTGCTTTCTACTTTCTAAGAAATTTTTAAACCAGTTGAAAATTCTCCCTTTAATACCATATAATTGTAATTTATGTAAAAGACCTATATGCCAAACTCTATCAAACGCCTTGCTTATATCACAAAATACAAATCGTAAATCTTTACACTGATCAAGGCATTGAACTATATTATGATAAATTGATAAAAGCTGATTGACCGTAGAATCATTCAAAGTGAAGCCTGACTGATGTTTGGAAATAATATTATTATCTAAAAGGTAATTGAAAACATATTTAAAAATTGTTTTTTCTATTAGCTTGCTAAAACATGATGTGATAGATATTGGTCTATAATTTGTTACGTCATTTATGAGGCGTTTCCCTTTGTAAATAGCACTTATATTAGCAGTTTTCCAAGAAAGGGGGATAACTCCAGTTTGAATTGTTTTATTAAAAAGTAAGGTCAGTGGGAGAGTGAGAGAAGATTCCAATTTTTTTTTTTTATTATTTTAGGTACTATGCCATCAAGTCCTGCTGTTTTTTTCCCATTTAAAAGAAAGATTTGATCTCTGATGTCTTGCTCTGTAATTAATATGTTTTCTATTGAATAAGGTGGTTCATTTATAATCTCAGGAGTTGGGTCCATATTGTCAGAAGAAGTAGCTATAAAGGTAAACTATTCATTTATACATTCAGCTTTATCAAAGGGATGTTGAATAAAAGAGTCTTCATGCTTGAGTTGAGGAATAGAGTTTGCTTTATTATTTATGTTTAGGATATCCTTAGCTATTTTTCACCATTTGCTAGAGGAAATATTTTTATCTGAGAGTGACTTTTCAATATATATATTTTTAGCTTGCCTTATTTTTGATATAGTTTCATTCCTAAGCTGCCTGTAGTTTTCCCAATGAGCTGGTAAATTACTCAATTTCGCTTTCCTATGTGCTCTATCCCTTCGTCTCATAAGTAATTTGATTTCAGATGACATCCATTTTTTATCGTTTGGTCTAACTGCAATATTTTTAAAAGGAATACATTTGTTGATTGATAATGTTACATACGCATTCGTTAAATTCATTAGTATTATGAGATTCAGCAATAGAAATCCAATCAATTTCATCTATATTCCTATTCATTAGATCATAATTTGCATCCTGATATAACAGTATTTTTTAATATGTTTTTTGCTTAAAAATAGAATATGACATACTAAAATGTATTTGACAGTGATCGCTACATTTTGGAGGAGATACAGCTACATTTTTAACAAGGTTAGTATTGTTACAAAGAATAACATCTAATGAGGTTGAAGTGGTAGATGTAACACGTGTAGGTTGATTGACATAATTGAGAAGGTTGTATTTTATCATAAGCCTACCAAGATGACTTTGAGGTTGTAAGTTCAACATATCCACATTTATATCACCAGTTATAATAATGTCAAGATTAGTATCTACAGCTCTTTCGATAATAAAATCAAGTGTTTCCCAGTAACGAACTGGCATTTCAGGTCTGTAAATACAACCTAGTAAAAATGTGATTCAATGTGAACCTCTAACCATAAAAGTTCAATACCTTCGTATTCTAAATCTAATCTTCTTTTAGTATAAATTGTATTTTTATGATAAATTAAAACTTCACCTCCAGGGCCTGTTCTTCGGTCCAAGCGATCATGAAGAAATGAATCAATTGAAATATCGGAATCAGCTATTTCTGGTGAAAGATGTGTTTCAGTAATACAAATAATATCATTTTCAATTAATTCAGTCTCAATAATTTCAAGCTTATTTCTCAAAGATCTAATATTAAGATGTGATATATCAAGACTGTGCAGAGGTCCAGGGTTAATTTCAATATCAGCTGCAACCCATAATAAAAGTTGTACAATAATGAGATGGTATATAAGATTCTTAAGACTAATAAAAGTAATATAATGACTGATTAAAGGAGAGTTAATAACTTCAAGCAGGGCATAATCGCTAAATCTTCGAGATTTCCATCGTGTCTCAATGCTATCCCATTTTACGAGTTTAACCATTATCATACAACAGATGACTCTTATATCGACACGGTAATGCATTGAGACATGGGGTACAAAAACTATAATCATATCTACAATATAGACTATTGATGACTAAAGGTACAAGAAAAACAACACTATATACATACAGGAAATACAAAAACACAACAATATTAAGGTACATATGACAATAACTGATAACAAATCACCAAAACACTATCAGATAACACAAGTTATTGTAAGCTTATATTTAATAAAAAGGATCGGCTTTTCACCTCAAACCGACACCTTTAAAATATTTATACCCAGGTTCGGTGATCTTGGGTCCGTCAGGGTCTTACTTTCTGAGCCATAATTTCAAAAATGCCCAAAACGGGTTGCCAAGATCCTGGTCAGTACGGCACCAATGTAAAAGGATCGGCTTTTCACCTCAAACCGACACCTTTAAAATATTTATACCCAGGTTCGGTGATCTTGGGTCCGTCAGGGTCTTACTTTCTGAGCCATAATTTGTACGTGAAGTCTGGCAAATAAACACAAACTCAAGATATATCAAGTTCAGGTAGTTTTATTATGCAACACTAGTAATGTGTAAAACACACTCTGTCATACACTCCAACACACATACTCTGACGTGACAGTAGTGTCTAGTGAACTCTCGGCCACATGGTCCTAGTTCTAGAAAATACTAACGGCTACACGGCCATACTCCTATATGATAGACGACGGTATAAAAACCTACAAACAATTCAGAGTCGAAATATACTGACGACTACATGACTGACGTGAAACCTACCCCTAATGACTGTGACTGGTAAGCTATTCTATTCCCTATACCCTAACATAATTAGATCTAGCAACACCCTACATGATCTACCTACAGCTATTCCTATCAGGGAAAGAGAGCCAAACCAGTCTTGTCAAGACTTTAATTCTGACTGCCGAACAATAGCGATGCACCGGCTTAAATAGGCAACCGCGGCGATCCGCACGTGCAATATTCGCGCCAAATTGTTCGGAACACTTCCGCTGCTAGAGTAAATCCACAGTTCCGAATGGTATAAACTTCCGGTATAGGAACACATGGATAAACCAGATTACGGTAAGCAGACGACAGCCAAAATCTACCTAACGATTTTCCTCAACTTCTACACTTATTAGGAAAAAAAGCACTGTTGCAATTTGTTGATTTAACCACAGGAGTTGGTTACAAATGATAAGATATAATAAGAAATAATAAGATGTATGAGATATGGGCCGCACACATGTATATCCCTACACATATGTGCGACCCACATCTCACCACATCATATCCTATCAATATTAATACCTTCGGTACCAGTCCTCGAGGTCATTGCAACGAACCACTGTGATTTAACTAGAATAAATATATATACTACATGTATACTGTAACCATATGTGATGCCTTATAAGAAAATACATGATCTTACCATTAGGGAAAAACAATTAAACGAACACCCTCGAGTTTGTAGGTACATTTGTACAATATAATATGCTTCCAACATTGTGCGTAGTTACATATATATAGGACTAAGACCACAATTAGCTTCGCTATATGTTTCATTGTAACATTAAAATTCATAATAAATTCCCAACATCTCATATGCAACTTTCCATCTCACCTGGCCAAGACCAACATCTGAGAAGCAAAATATAAAAGTTTCAACCCAGCATGTTGGGCATTTTCTGGAGATAGCTGTCAAAATGTGTCACCAACGTGGATTATATACATCCGGGTCAGGGGTAGAGGTCAAATCAGGACTCATCACACAGGGTCCTGGAGCACATAATAAATGATCAATATTATTATTTTACATCACAAAACATAGATTGACATCTCTGCTATAAATCCACATTAAATTCATCAACAGAAATCAAGTTCAAAGAGGCATTTGATTGGTTTTCCTGAGATACATACATTTTTGAGGGGACTTCATTCGTGGGGCCTGAACCCGGAAGTACTTAATTGTGGTCTTAGTCCTATTATAGTTTGTTTACTATTTGAGTACATCATGATCTTCTACAAGTTTACGTTATAGCATAAGTCAGCTCAAACCTCGCAAACGCTTAGATGACTACGATTAAAATGTGGTTTACCTACATTTGTAGTGAAGAAACGACTTGTTCAGATCGGAAACATTTATATGTGTATAATTAGGTAATTAGCAAAGTCGTTTGAGGTAAACAATACAATGTGGACTTAACATTTCTTTTTTGAGGATGATACGTTTTGAATAAAATCATAAATAAATCAAAACTGGCATAAAAAGTAATTAAAAACACGACAGGAAATACTATCTATGATGATTTGTTCATTATAAATGAAAGTTAGCCGTATAGAACACGACTTCACTATAATATTAGCTAGTGCTTCAAACATTTTACGTGCAATATTGAATGGGACGTAAACCAAAACTGAAGACCGTCTATGCTTATAACAAACTCAAGCTAGGCCTAGTCAGCGTAGCAGCCAGGAATGTCAAGGACGAGTTAAAAATTACACACTACGGTACGTGCACGTGAAGGCCTTGTATATATATATATATATCTAGTTCACTACGTTATTTCCTTTTGGAAAAAAAAAAAAGTTGGATAATCGATTTATATTTTGGTCATTAAAATATTCAATCACTACATACGTGTATCTTACGGTTCTGTTTTATTACAAAAGTCTTCACATTTATTGATATCATAGGCATTCGCATGGAACATACACTGTATTTACACTTTCAGAAGGGGAAAAAAACAACAACAACAACAAAAATAGGCAACACAGTATCTATATGTACATGTTAATTAGGAAGGTGCTTTAACGTTTCTGATGTCTAAGCACTTATAAAGTATATCTTTAATATAAAATCTAGATTATAAATTCTGTATTGGTTACAAACAGCTGATAACCATTTTAATCTTAAATAATGACATGATTTATCATAATGTAATGACATGTAACGCACTATGCCAATAGTGGCACGGTATGAATAGATTTATAACGAATACTGGGTTCAGGTATAATAGCACATGTTTTCCATTTATTACTTAGCTGGGGTTTTTTTGCTTAAGAGAGTTCTAACTCCAGGGGATTTGGAAGGGGGGTCGGGATACGCAGATAGTTCTTCAAGGGTAGTTACTTGTGCCTTCTGTCCAGTCAGGTTACGGATAACAATTCGCCCATCAAGTGTCCATGCGCTGGATATCAATTTCTTAGTTTTCAGATATCTTGCCTTGGAATACACACTAGCTCGGGACTTGGTGAGTGCCTCATTAACGTATAGTTTATAGTTGATTGGAGTCGGGCTAGGAGGGCAGTCACTTGTCGAACTGCGCATGTCAGGTTCAGTGGCTGAACTACTGTCTGTTTTATCCTTTTTACTAGTGAACAGGTCAAATCTAGCCCCATATACCGCTGCCCTGGTTCGATATGAAATGAATCTCACTATGATGTCCCTAGGGTACTTTTTGTTAGGGGGGCCTACGCGATGGCTACGACTAATATCGTCAGTAGACAACATTAATCCGCCTAGCTGGTGGTGACAGGCATCAATGACCAACTGGTCAGTATCTTCACCCACGGATTCAGGTATACCACGAAACTTTAAACAATTACGGCGTGAATATTGCTCCATGTCATCAAGCCTTTTCTCCAGTGATTGAATATGGTTATTCAAGGAAGTAATGCCCAAAGAATCAAGAAGTGCATCTTTGAAAACAGAATTTTGCATAAGTTTTGACACTACTTCTTTCACTGAGGCTGGGTCTTGTAGTTCGATGATGGCCTGAATTCCCTTTTTTACTTTGCCGGATAGTTCAGACATGATGTAATAGTGGTATGTAGGTATATAATATACCGATAATAAGTTCAATATAACACCAAGTTAAGATGTGGCGAGGAAATGTTTAAGTCGGACGTACGCGTACGCACAGTCACATTAGGAAAATGGCGGAAGGTGACATTTGTCCACTTCAGAATTTCAAAATGTAAAGTCTCGCTTAATTCATGGCAAAATCAACAGAAATAAATGTAACAGATCATATTACTTAACTTGCATCCTTTAACAATGTGCTCATTCCGAAATGAGTCCAGAATAATGTTTTCTGACAGTGTTTTAGCGGAGCTCTGTCTACGTGTCCATGATCTTGACCACCGGAAGTCTAATCCAATAAGTTGTAAAACTTAGGGAATAAAGATGAATTGAATTGAATTGAATTGAATTGTATGCTTTGAGTTTGTTTTTGGCTTGTTTACTGCGTTTATCATCTCATAAACAGCTAGGGTCATTTTGAGGCGGTGTCATTTTGTAGTATTTGGTGACTACCTCACTGAGCAACATAAGGAGGCACGTTGCAAGCCATCCAGGGCTTACAGCCATGACCGTACAAACCATTCCTTTACCAGCTTCATGAGAAACACAAACCACCAGCTAGCGCTGAATCACGCAACTCGGATCTTCACCTGAGGTCACGTGGCCGGCGGTCTCACCGGCTGGGCTATCGCGGCCCCTGTGATTAAAGTAGCAATTCTCCTTAACAGTAAATTTTACTCCATGCTTTAAAGTTTGGATTCAAACACAAAATGAAGTTACCTTATATTTGTTTTGATGAGATCATTGAGACGAACATTTTGGCTTAGAAGTTCTTTACAAAAATTATTTTAAGTGTCACAAATTTGGAATTACATAAAATATACATCATACAAAACCAAGCTCTTTAAAACATATCACGGCTCAAGAAGACTTATAGGACAATGAAATCTATTTTTCAGAATTAAAAAGAAAAGTATATATGTCAGATATAATGTAAAATGACCTCTTAGTAGGATATGCCGTTTATTGGTAAATATCAATATCAATGCACATATTATATAGTAACTAGGACTGTAGAGTCACAACTAATATCATTTCGTCCAAAACATACATGATATATATATAGTCATAAAAATATGTATACTACAAAAGGATTATCAACATCACTTTACAAATATACAGTATGTACGAAGAATTTGTCTGTAAATAAACAGTCAATCTATCCTAGGGCAAAGCGCTTACATCTACTTAAATCTTATAATCTATACATATTGTTAAAGTTTTATATGTGCATCTGTCGTTCTGAAGGTTGTCTACTGTTTTTGAAAATATGTCATTTAAGCATTCTTTTGTAAAGCTCACCGGTCAAGCTATGCTTGGGTGAATATAATTGTGTAACGAACTATTCGTCCTCGTCATTTATAAACAGCGTTAACTTAACGAAGTTAAATTTGTAATACAATATTGTTAAACACATCAAAGTTTTGTTGTTTTTGTTTTTTGTTTTTGTTGTTTTTTAAAATAATATTCTTACATAGACATTGCTTATAAATTCCATACCTCGTAGTTGTAAGTTTATATTTTTTACGAATATGTGTCAGATATCATTTTAAGCTAACCTGGCATTGTAAATTAGAACAGAGAGTTCAAATGGCAGTTATTTAATCGCTAAGTCTTTACAAACGTCAAACACTACTGGAACATTGTAAACTAGTGTTGTCAGAACTCACCGACACACACAGTTTACAATGCATATACCACTTCCTTGTTGATTCCACCATGATCAGTAAAGTCAAACTGTTCCTGCTTAACATTTTAGTTATATCGTGGTTAGGTAAGTATATATATAACTATTTGTATATTTTATATTCTAAAAGTGTACTATACAGTTATGTGTGTACTGAAATCAGTTTGTCAGTCTGTATCTGTCTGTTTGTAGAAAACAAAATGTTCTGGACAACCCCTAAAATCGAGGACAGACTTCAGTAAACTGCACAGGGATGGTAGATCAACTTCATTAAAATTAGTCGAATGGTGTTACATGTCAATGTCATATGATGTATTTTCAGACAAGTTGCTATGGAAACATAGTGGAGGTTGATATTAGTGGAAAGTGAATAAAAATGAATATTTGAAATGGTTCGTGTAGCATGGGTATAAGTTTGTCTTAGTGAATATTATACAAGGCCAACGGTTTTTTGAAGTTGTAATTATCCCTTTTCATTTATATTCTTATCGATATATATATATATATATATATATAATAAACATAATCTTTTGTAATTTTGGCAATGTCGTATGAAATGGATTTACTCGTTCAAAAATGATATGGTACTTGTCAAAAGGCCAATCAAATAATAATTATTGTTTAATTAATTCCATATAGCATAGCCACTCATATACGATCATCATCTATATGTAATGATCCTGGTGACAATTTTAAGCTCAACTGGACCGATGGTCCGGTGAGCTTATACTATGGTGCAGCGCCCGTCGTCCGTCCGTCCGTCCGTCCGTCCGTCGTTCGTCAACGTTGGCCAGAAACATCCTTGGGGGAGGAAAACAGATTTTGCGTTAATGACGATTCTGACTCCTAAGGGCCAGAGGGACGAGGTCAAATAGGAGAAATAGAGGTAATTTCTTTAAATCGCTACTAGTCATGAAATTATCAATAGATTTGAACTCAATTTGATTATCATTGGGGTAAGGGGAACGAATTTGCATGAACGGTGACTCTAACCCCAAGGGCCCAGAAGGGAAAGACCCAAAATAGAAAATAACGATAATTCCTTTAAATCGCTTCTTGTCAAAAAGTCCTGCATGGATTTGGTCACAAAGATCCATGATAGAATGGAAGCTGATTTTGCATAAATGGTGGCTGTGACACTCCTGGGGCCTGAGGGGCGGGGCCCAATTAAAAAAAGAGGTTATTTCTTTAAATCGCTACTTGTCATAAAGTTTCGAATGGATTTGACCCAAATTGTTCAGAGCAATTCTTGGGGAAGCGGAACAAATTTTGCAAAACTGGTGATTGTGACATTGTGACACAATCATATTGTAAAAACAATCCCGGGGTCTTTTCTCTCACCATTAAAGAGTCTGTACTTCATTTCTGGGTTATTTCTTTAAAGCAGTTGAGATCCCCACACTATAGCCATATATATAGCATTGTTCGAGATCGGCAAATAAAGTCATTGATGAAATGAACTTGAACATTATTTTGACGTTTGGTAAAATTCCAACCAGGTGAGCGATACAGGCCCCGTTGGCCTGTTGTAAATAAATTGTGATTTACATTACCCCCCCCCCCCCCCCCCAAAAAAAAACAAAACAAAAACAAAACAAAACAAAAAACAACCAACAAACAAAAACAAAACTAAAAATTGGAAAAAAATGGAAAATGTACATACGTTTTGTAATTAAAAACTTAAAATATTCAAAATATTGTAATATCAAACGCTTCTATATGTATGTATATGCTATATTTAGTCAACGTCCACGATATATTCATATAAAGTTAACATGATTGAATTTTAATGTATGATAATATAAGAGGAATGCACTATTTGCCAGGTTCTCCGTGATGAAAATCAGGTATATCGGAAGTGGGTTTTTTTTCAATGAAAACCACATGTTTTTTTGTTGTTTTTTTTTCAATTCAACAACTAGATCTGGAATTATTTTTCCACGTTTTCACGTTTTATTAAGAATAACGTCACTGTTTAAACAATGGTTTTACAGTAAACGTCTCAAATATTGACACAGTATGACGTTATGTAACAAAATTGCAATTATCATGTCTAATGAAGTGTCTATTTATTCTAGACATCAAAGTGGCAGTTTGCGCTATAGACATCAAAGTGGCAATTTGCGCTATAGACATCAAAGTGGCAATTTGCGCTATAGACATCAAAGTGGCAATTTGCGCTATAGACATCAAAGTGGCAATTTGCGCTATAGACATCAAAGTGGCAATTTGCTCTATAGATATCGAAGTGGCAATTTGCGCTATAGACATATGAAGTGTCCATTGTCTCTGTGAACATATGCAGTGTCCATTGTCTCTGTAGACATCTGAAGTGTCCATTGTCTCTATATACATCTGTAGTATCCATTGTCTCTGTAGACATCTAAAGTGTCCATTGTCTCTGTAGACATCTATAGTTTCCATTGTCTCTGTAGATATCTGTAGTGTCCATTGTCTCTGTAGATATCTGAAGTGTCCATTGTCTCTGTAGACATCTGAAGTGTCCATTGTCTCTGTAGACATCTGAAGAGTTCATTGTCTCTGTAGATATCTATAGTTTCCATTGTCTCTGTAGATATCTGTAGTGTCCATTGTCTCTGTAGACATCTAAACTGTCCATTGTCTCTGTAGACATCTGAAGTGTCCATTGTCTCTGTAGACATCTGAAGTGTCCATTGTCTCTGTAGACATCTGAAGTGTCCATTGTCTCTGTAGACATCTGAAGTGTCCATTTTCTCTGTAAACATCCGAAGAGTCCATTGTCTCTGTAAACATCTGAAATGTTCATTGTCTCTGTAAACATCTGAAGTGTCCATTGTCTCTGTAGTCATATGTAGTATCCATTGTCTCTGTAGATATCTGTAGCATCCATTGTCTCTGTAGACATATGTAGTGCTCATTGTCTCTGTAGACATCTGAAGTGTCCATTGTCTCTGTAGATATCTGAAGTGTCCATTGTCTCTGTAGACATCTGAAGTGTCCATTGTTTCTGTAGACATCTAAAGTGTCCATTGTCTCTGTAGACATCTGAAGTGTCCATTGTTTCTGTAGACATCTGAAGTGTCCATTGTCTCTGTAGACATCTGTAGTGTCTATTGTCTCTGTAGACATCTGAAGTGTCCATTGTCTCTGTAGACATCTGAAGTGTCCATTGTCTCTGTAGACATCTGTAGTGTTTATTGTCTCTGTAGACATCTGAAGTGTCCATTGTCTCTGTAGACATCTAAAGTGTCCATTGTCTCTGTAGACATCTGTAGTGTTCATTGTCTCTGTAGACATCTGAAGTGTCCATTGTCTCTATAGACATCTAAAGTGTCCATTGTCTCTATAGATATCTGAAGTGTCCATTGTCTCTATAGACATCTGAAGTGTCCATTGTCTCTGTAGACATCTAAAGTGTCCATTGTCTCTGTAGACATCTGAAGTGTCCATTGTCTCTGTAAACATCTGAAGTGTCCATTGTCTCTGTAGACATCTGTAGTGTTTATTGTCTCTGTAGACATCTGAAGTGTCCATTGTCTCTGTAGACATCTAAAGTGTCCATTGTCTCTGTAGACATCTGAAGTGTCCATTGTCTCTGTAAACATCTGAAGTGTCCATTGTCTCTGTAGACATCTGTAGTGTTTATTGTCTCTATAGATATCTGAAGTGTCCATTGTTTCTGTAGACATCTGAAGTGTTCATTGTCTCTGTAGACATCTGTAGTGTTTATTGTCTCTGTAGACATCTGAAGTGTCCATTGTCTCTGTAGATATCTATAGTTTCCATTGTCTCTGTAGACATCTGTAGTGTTCATTGTCTCTGTAGACATCTGAAGTGTCCATTGTCTCTGTAGACATCTGTAGTGTCCATTGTCTCTGTAGACATCTGTAGTGTTCATTGTCTCTGTAGTCATATGTAGTATCCATTGTCTCTGTAGACATCTGAAGTGTCCATTGTCTCTGTAGTCATATGTAGTGTCCATTGTCTCTGTAGACATCTGTAGTGTTTATTGTCTCTGTAGACATCTGAAGTGTCCATTGTCTCTGTAGACATCTGAAGTGTCCATTGTCTCTGTAAACATCTGTAGTGTTTATTGTCTCTGTAGACATCTGAAGTGTCCATTGTATCTGTAAATATCTGAAGTGTCCATTGTCTCTATAGACATCTGAAGTGTCCATTGTCTCTATATACATCTGAAGTGTCCATTGTGTCTGTAGACATCTGTAGTGTTCATTGTGTCTGTAGACATCTGTAGTGTTCATTGTCTCTGTAGACATCTGAAATGTCCATTGTGTCTGTAGACATCTGTAGTGTTCATTGTCTCTATAGACACCTGAAGTGTCCATTGTCTCTATAGACATCTGAAGTGTCAATTGTCTCTGTAGATATCTGAAGTGTCCATTGTCTCTGTAGACATCTGAAGTGTCCATTGTCTCTATAGACACCTGTAGTGTCCATTGTCTCTGTAGACACCTGTAGTGCCCATTGTCTCTATAGACACCTGTAGTGTCCATTGTCTCTATAGACACCTGTAGTGTTCATTGTCTCTGTAGACATCTGAAATGTCCATTGTGTCTGTAGACATCTGTAGTGTTCATTGTCTCTATAGACACCTGAAGTGTCCATTGTCTCTATAGACATCTGAAGTGTCAATTGTCTCTGTAGATATCTGAAGTGCCCATTGTCTCTGTAGACATCTGAAGTGTCCATTGTCTCTATAGACATCTGAAGTGTTCATTGTCTCTATAAACGTCTAGTGTCCATTGTCTCTGTAGATATCTGAAGTGTCCATTGTCTCTGTAGACATCTGAAATGTCCATTGTGTCTGTAGACATCTGAAGTGCCCATTGTCTCTGTAGACATCTGAAATGTCCATTGTGTCTGTAGACATCTGAAGTGTTCATTGTCTCTGTAGACATCTGTATTGTCCATTGTCTCTAAAGACATCTGAAGTGTCCATTGTCTCTATAGATATCTGTAGTGTCCATTGTCTCTATAGATATCTGAAGTGTCCATTGTCTCTATAGATATCTGTAGTGTCCATTGTCTCTATAGATATCTGAAGTGTCCATTGTCTCTTTAGATATCTGTAGTGTACATTGTCTCTATAGATATCTGTAGTGTCAATTGTCTCTATAGACATCTGAAGTGTCCATTGTGTCTGTAGACATCTGTAGTGTCCATTGTATCTATAGGCATCTGTAGTGTCCATTGTATCTGTAGATATCTGAAGTATCCATTGTCTCTGTAGACATCTGTAGTGTTCATTGTCTCTATAGACATCTGAAGTGTACATTGTCTCTATAGATATCTGAAGTGTCCATTGTCTCTGTAGACATCTGAAGTGTCCATTGTCTCTGTAGACATCTATAGTGTCCATTGTCTCTATAGATATCTGAAGTGTCCATTGTCTCTATAGATATCTGAAGTGTCCATTGTCTCTGTAGATATCTGAAGTATCCATTGTCTCTGTAGACATCTGTAGTGTCCATTGTCTCTGTAGACATCTGTAGTGTCAAATGTCTCTGTAGACATCTGTAGTGTTCATTGTCTCTGTAGATATCTAAAGTATCCATTGTCTCTGTAGACATCTGTAGTGTTCATTGTCTCTATAGACATCTGAAGTGTACATTGTCTCTATAGATATCTGAAGTGTCCATTGTCTCTGTAGACATCTGAAGTGTCCATTGTCTCTGTAGATATCTGAAGTATCCATTGTCTCTGTAGTCATCTGAAGTGTCCTTTGTCTCTGTAGACATCTGTAGTGTTCATTGTCTCTGTAGACATCTGTAGTGTCCATTGTCTCCGTAGACATCTGTAGTGTCAATTGTCTTTATAGACATCTGAAGTGTCGATTGTCTCTGTAGACATCTGAAGTGTCCATTGTCTCTGTAGACATCTGTAGTGTCAATTGTCTTTATAGACATCTGAAGTGTCCATTGTCTCTGTAGACATATGTAGTGTCAATTGTCTTTATAGACATCTGAAGTGTCCATTGTCTCTGTAGACATCTGTCGTGTCAATTGTCTCTATAGACATCTGAAGTGTCCATTGTCACTGTAGACATCTGAAGTGTCCACTGTCTCTCTCTCTATATATATATATATATCTTACTGAAGCGCCAAAGGCGCCATAGTTATCTGAACTATATAATTATTTTCAGTTGACCATATTTTTTCTATATGTTTTCTATATTCTTGTAGGTCAAAGTGCCGGTTCCGAGAGCTGTTTCGGACTGTTCTATCAAACTTACTTTGACAGCTACTATGGACTTTATGGTATAAGCACCAATTATCGCCATTTTTATAGTCCCTCTGCTAAGTTCTGCCCAGATCGTTGCTGTACGATAACTGACGGGGCTACTTACTACTACAACTACAACTTCTTCTACAATAGACTCTCATATTCCTATAGGACCTGCTGTTATAGTTACGTAGATGTCACACCTTCCTACAAATCATCTGAAAAATCAGCAAGCACGTAAGTATACTACTATTACGACAACCAATAATAACGGCTAAATGTATATATATAATAAGATATATTTATTTGTGAAAAAAAAAACTAGTCTAATATACAATGTACCTGTGGCAAGGCTGTGAAATATATATGCTTATACACACTATTATGACGTTAAATAATTAATGACATCACGGTTGAAAGTTGTTTGTGTTATATGGAAACTAATTTGACGGGTTTTGCCTACATTCTCATTAATTCATATCCTTTTGGTCACACATACAAATGAATAAAAGAGAAAAGGTGAAGTATGTGTAATTACACTGTGAAAAAGCATTTAGAAATGCTCTACCATAACCATTGACCGGAAGAGGTAGTTACAGCAACATCATTAATATTCTAGTTGGTATTGATATAACAACCATTTACTTGGATATGTTATATCTATATATCCTAACCTTTTATTTATAATTTATTCATTCATTCATTCATTCATTCATTCATTTATTGATTTATTTATTTATTCATTTATTTATCTATTTATTTATTTATTCATTTATTTATTTATTTAATCATTTATTCATTCATTAATTCATTCATTAAATTATTTATTTATTTATTTATCTATCTCATTTTACAGCACAGGACTGATCATTGGGTGCACTATAGGAGGGACGCTTTTTGCCGTGATGGTAATATTTTCATTGCTAGTGGCCCGTTGTATGTACCGGGAAAGGAAAAGAATTGGCTCGACATCAACATTAAAGGGATCAAATCCAACTGACGAATCTGTTGGTAAGAAATTTACATACTTAATTTTCTTGTTAGATTAGATATGTCAGAAGATTGTAGTACCTTTCAGTGCAAACTGACATTTAGATACAGTAGAGGCCACAGTTGCATGATACAGCTATTTAGTCTACATAAGAGTCGTCAGTGATTTCACTATAGGCCTAAGGTACTTTTTATGCCTACATGTAGGAGGCGACTATGGAAACTCAAAAGAGGCCAAGACATGAATTTATCAGAAAACTTAAACCTGCCGATTCACATACTTTATCGAAGACTCAATAAATAAAACTATTGTGAATCGTTATTTCTAGTGATTTATCTTAGAAACTAAAAATAATCGGTAACTTTGTGTGAATGAATCAAATCATGATGATAACTAAAGCAGTATTCCGAATAATTTTCATATTTAAGTGTATATTTCGTCCAAAAGTCTTTACTTATGGCAGTAATTTATAAATGAGGATCTGTCATGGAAGACACATCTTTTGGGGGAAACTGCTGATAAGAAAAAACAAGAAAAACATTCCCGTTCATTATTGAATTCAGCTATCGCAAAAATCGTTATGTTGTTTCAGTTACCATGGCGGACAGCCCAGAGGTCGGAACCAGTTTCACTATCACTACTTCATCCACGACGACAAAACCAGCAACCGAAATCATTATTACATAGTTAGACTACACCATTCCCTTCTTGTGAGGTCTGATAGCATCGCCGAGAGATGGCATAGTACTCGAGCCGGAGTACTTTTATCTAAAATTTCACAGCTGCTAATGGATTGTTCAGTGGTCGTATACAAATACGACATGCCATTTTACTATGTAACAAGTGTTTCTTACGATGCTTATGACATAAATGTGTTGCATTGTAGGAATAATATAGTCATAGCTTCAGTAAGTCCTCGTTCTAATCTATGAGAGTTTCTTCCCTTCATTTGGCTTTGTCCGTATAGTGGTAACATACATGTAACTGCCGACGTAGCCCGAGAAGGCTAGGTGCTGTACCCAACATATTTTATCAGACTGTGGTCATCATGACTAGACCTGGTATGACATACATTTGGATGATATGCCCTAAGGCTGTTGATATCATTGTACATTTAAAAAAAAACATTACTCTATGTGTACACTTTGAAATCTTTTTCGGCATAGCCGTCTAATTTTGTTTTGGCCCCGGATATGACGCGACAAGTGGCGTTACTGGTCAAGATGGAGTATGTGATTGGTCAATGTAGCGGTCAATGCAAAATGCAGATATGCAGTTAAAAACGAAACAAAGTTAAGATTGAATGCAAGCGAAATAAGTGGATGTATCTTTTCAAATGACATATTAATAAAATCATATTCCTGATTCAAATGCAGTCTTATTATTACCAAAAATGATTTAAACTGATCTAATTTTGTTATCCGTGCTGAAACGCATTAGCTCGTTGATTTATTTCACCTGCGGTATTATAACCACCAGCATTAAAACTATGCCGTTTATCTTTTTTTTAAAGATATTTCTTGTTACATAGTTATATGACCACCTTAATAAATTCAAATTAAAATCTTTCCCGTTTTCTTTCATTTCCATTTGAAAAATAATGTCCGAAGAAATGATATTCACAATATAATCTCTTCGAGGACACTTATAATTACCACCCATCAAAATGAAGAGAGGGGTGGAATTTAACGATAGCAACGGCAGTAATAATATAGGCTACATTTTAAAATCGCTAAATGCCGCCATCTAAAAATTAAGAAAATATTAATTCGGTATATGTCAAAAACCTTTTGTAATAAGTATTCCGTTCTGATATTTTAATTTAATTTTTTTTATATGCATCTCCAAGTGTAAGTACTATTTTGAAGAACGAATGATGAATTACGTAACAGTGGGTGCCTTTGTCCTTAAATGTATGTATATTATTTATCCAATAAGTTGTAAAACTTAGGGAATAAAGTTGAATTGAATTGAATTGTATGCTTTGAGTTTGTTTTTGGCTTGTTTACTGCGTTTATCATCTCATAATCAGCTAGGGTCATTTTGAGGCGGTGTCATTTTGTAGTATTTGGTGACTACCTCACTGAGCAACATAAGGAGGCACGTTGCAAGCCATCCAGGGCTTACAGCCACGACCGTACAAACCATTCCTTTACCAGCTTTTTGAGAAACACAAACCACCAGCTAGCGCTGAATCACGCAACTCGGATCTTCATCTGAGGTCACGTGGCCGGCGGTCTCATCGGCTGGGCTATCGCGGCCCCTGTGATTAAAGTAGCAATTCTCCTTAACAGTAAATTTTACTCCATGCTTTAAAGTTTGGATTCAAACACAAAATGAAGTTACCTTATATTTGTTTTGATGAGATCATTGAGACGAACATTTTGGCTTAGAAGTTGTTTACAAAAATTATTTTAAGTGTCACACATTTTGAATTACATAAAATATACATCATACAAACCCAAGCTCTTTAAACATCACGGCTCACGAAGACGTATAGGACAACGAAATCTATTTTTCAGAATTAAAAAGAAAAGTATATATGTCAGATATAATGTAAAATGACCTCTTAGTAGGATATGCCGTTTATTGGTAAATATCAATATCAATGCACATATTATATAGTAACTAGGACTGTAGAGTCACAACTAATATCATTTCGTCCAAAACATACATGATATATATATAGTCATAAAAATATGTATACTACAAAAGGATTATCAACATCACTTTACAAATATACAGTATGTACGAAGAATTTGTCGGTAAATAAACAGTCAATCTATCCTAGGACAAAGCGCTTACATCTACTTTAATCTTATAATCTATACACATTGTAGTCTATTATAATTATATGCATCTGTCGTTCGGAAGGTTGTCTACTGTTTTTGAAAATGTGTCATTTAAGCATTCTTTTGTAAAGCTCTCCGGTCAAGCTATGCTTGGGTGAATATAATTGTGTAACGAACTATTCGTCCTCGTCATTTATAAACAACGTTAACTTAACGAAGTTAAAATTGTAATACAATATTGTTAAACACATCAAAGTTTTGTTGTTTTTGTTTTTTGTTTTTTGTTTTTGTTGTTTTTTTAAATAATATTCTTACATAGACATTGCTTATAAATTCCATACCTCGTAGTTGTAAGTTTATATTTTTTTTACGAATATGTGTCAGATATCATTTTAAGCTAACCTGGCATTGTAAATTAGAACAGAGAGTTCAAATGGCAGTTATTTAATCGCTAAGTCTTTACAAACGTCAAACACTACTGGAACATTGTAAACTAGTGTTGTCAGAACTCACCGACACACACAGTTTACAATGCATATACCACTTCCTTGTTGATTCCACCATGATCAGTAAAGTCAAACTGTTCCTGCTTAACATTTTAGTTATATCGTGGTTAGGTAAGTATATATATAACTATTTGTATATTTTATATTCTAAAAGTGTACTATACAAGTTATTTCCCTCGAGACTAAATTATGTGTGTACTGAAATCAGTTTGTCAGTCTGTATCTGTCTGTTTGTAGAAAACAAAATGTTCTGGACAACCCCTAAAATCGAGGACAGACTTCAGTAAACTGCACAGGGATGGTAGATCAACTTCATTAAAATTAGTCGAATGGTGTTACATGTCAATGTCATATGATGTATTTTCAGAACAGTTGCTATGGAAACATAGTGGAGGTTGATATTAGTAAAAAGTGAATAAAATTAGTATTTGAAATGGTTCGTGTAGCATGGGTATAAGTTTGTCTTAGTGAATATTATACAAGGCCAACGGTTTTTTGAAGTTGTAATTATCCCTTTTCATTTATATTCTTATCGATATATATACAGTGTATATATATATATATATCTAATAAACATAATCTTTTGTAATTTTGGCAATGTCGTATGAAATGGATTTACTCGTTCAAAAATGATATGGTACTTGTCTAAAGGCCAATAAAATAATAATTATTGTTTAATTAATTCCATATAGCATAGCCACTCATATACGATCATCATCTATATGTAATGATCCTGGTGACAATTTTAAGCTCAACTGGACCGATGGTCCGGTGAGCTTATACCATGGTGCAGCGCCCGTCGTCCGTCCGTCCGTCCGTCGTTCGTCAACGTTGGCCAGAAACATCCTTGGGGGAGGAAAACAGATTTTGCGTTAATGACGATTCTGACTCCTAAGGGCCAGAGGGACGAGGTCAAATAGGAGAAATAGAGGTAATTTCTTTAAATCGCTACTAGTCATGAAAGTATCAATAGATTTGAACTCAATTTGATTATCATTGGGGTAAGGGGAACCGAATTTCCATAAACGGTGACTCTAACCCCAAGGGCCCAGAAGGGAAAGAACCCAAAATAGAAAATAACGATACTTCCTTTAAATCGCTTCTTGTCAAAAAGTCCTGCATGGATTTGGTCACAAAGATCCATGATGGAATGGAAGCTGATTTTGCATAAATGGTGGCTGTGACACTCCTGGGGCCTGAGGGGCGGGGCCCAATAAAAAAAGAGGTTATTTCTTTAAATCGCTACTTGTCATAAAGTTTCGAATGGATTTGACCCAAATTGTTCAGAGCAATTCTTGGGGAAGCGGAACAGCTTTTGCAAAACTGGTGATTGTGACACTATACTTACAGTTTACATGTTTTTTACATCCTGATGTAAAAGTATGCCCAAGGGTCTTTCCCCACCCCCATGGGACTTAGTTTCTTTAAACACAATCATGTTGTAAAAACAATCCCGGGATCTTTTCTCTCACCATTAAAGAGTCTGTACTTCATTTCTGTGTTACTTCTTTAAAGCAGTTGAGATCCCCACACTATAGCCATATACAATTGTATATAGCATTGTTCGAGATCGGCAAATAAAGTCATTGATGAAATGAACTTGAACATTATCTTGACGTTTGGTAAAATTCCAACCAGGTGAGCGATACAGGCCCCATTGGCCTGTTTTAAATAAATTGTGATTTACATTACCCCCCCCCCCCCAAAAAAAAAACAAAACAAAAAACAAAACAAAAAACAACCAACAAACAAAAACAAATCAACACAAAAAAATGGAAAAAAAATGGAAAATGTACATACGTTTTGTAATTAAAAACTTAAAATATTCAAGATGTTGTAATATCAAACGCTTCTACATTGTTTTGTATATGTATGTATATGCTATATTTAGTCAACGTCCTCGATATATTCATATAAAGTTAACATGATTGAATTTTAATGTATGATAATACAAGAGGAATGCACTATTTGCCTGGTTCTCCGTGATGAAAATCATGTATATCGGAAGTAGTTTTTTTTTAATGAAAACCACATGTTTTTTTTTTTTTTTTAATTCAACAACTTGATCTGGAATTATTTTTTCACGTTTTCACGTTTTATTAAGAATAACGTCACTGTTTAAACAATGGTTTTACAGTAAACGTCTCAAATATTGACACAGTGTGACGTTATGTAACAAAATTGCAGTTATCATGTCTAATGAAGTGTCTATTTATTCTATAGACATCAAAGTGGCAATTTGCGCTATAGACATCAAAGTGGCAATTTGCTCTATAGATATCAAAGTGGCAATTTGCGCTATAGACATCAAAGTAGCAATTTGCGCTATAGATATCAAAGTGGCAATTTGCGCTATAGACATCTGAATTGGCCATTTGCGCTATAGACATCAAAGTGGCAATTTGCTCTATAGATATCAAAGTGGCAATTTGCGCTATAGACATCAAAGTGGTAATTTGCCCTATAGACATCAAAGTGGCAATTTGCTCTATAGACATCAAAGTGACAATTTGCCCTATAGACATCAAAGTGGCAATTTGCGCTATAGACATCTGAAGTGGCCATTTGCGCTATAGACATCAAAGTGGCAATTTGCTCTATAGACATCAAAGTGAACATTTGCTCTATAGACATCTGAAGTGGCAATTTGCTCTAAAGACATCAAAGTGGCAATTCGCGCTATAGACATCTGAAGTGGCAATTTGCTCTATAGATATCTGAAGTGGCAATTTGCTCTATATACATCAAAGTGGCAATTTGCTCTATAGACAACAAAGTGGCAATTTGCGCTATAGACAACAAAGTGGAAATTTGCTCTATAGATATCTGAAGTGGCAATTTGCTCTATAGTCATCAAAATGGCAATTTGCGCTATAGACATCTGAAGTGGGAATTTGCCCTATAGACATAAAGTGGCAATTTGCGCTTTAGATATCTGAAGTGGCGATTTGCCCTATAGATATCAAAGTGGCAATTTGCTCTATAGACATCTGAAGTGGTAATTTGCGCTATAGACATCAAAGTGGCAATTTGCCCTATAGACATAAAGTGGCAATTTGCGCTTTAGATATCTGAAGTGGCAATTTGCTTTATATACATCTGAAGTGGCAATTTGCGATATAGACATCTAAAGTGGCAATTTGCTCTATAGACATCTGAAGTGGCAATTTGCGCTATAGACATCAAAGTGGCCATTTGCGCTATAGACATCTGAAGTGGCCATTTGCGCTATAGACTTCTGAAGTGGCAATTTGCGCTATAGACATCTGAAGTGGCCATTTGCGCTATAGACTTCTGAAGTGGCAATTTGCGCTATATACATCTGAAGTGGCAATTTGCTCTATAGATATCTGAAGTGGCAATTTGCGCTTCATACATCTGAAGTGGCAATTTGCTCTATAGTTGGTGAAGGACCAATTTGTTCTCAGCTGTTTTCAATTATTTCCAGTTGGCAATTCAACTTTTATTGGCGCAATATCTGTTGATATCAACACTAATCTTTTCATTGTAGGTCCAAGTTCTGGTTACGAGAGATGTGTGGGTCTGTTCTATAAAACTTCCCTGGACAGCTACTATGGCCGTTATCAGATATACACCGATTATAACCATTGGCGTTATCATTATTCCTATCGTTACTGCCCTGACCGATGTTGTACGATAAATAACGGATACACGTTCTTTAGCCGGGACTATTCCTATAGGACCTGCTGTTATAGTTACGTAGACGTCACACCTTCCTACACATCATCTGGAAAAACAGTAAGCACGTAAGTACAGCAGCTGTCACGTCATCAGGATTATATGTCATAAATATCGTCATATACATAAGTTTTTAATACAGCTATTATGACGTCATAAATAATCAAATGAGCTTGTTCTATAATGAAAATAATAAATACAATCTTACACTCACGACGATTTCATGTCAATTTATTAAACTCCATGGATAATTTTAATATGACATAGAAACTTATGTTAGATCTTTTATTTTTATAACCTCTAATATATCTTTATTTATCTATTTCTACAAAGTTTACCAAATGAAAGCACATTTAAGTCTGAGGATCTATAAAACTAGATCGCCAATATAAACAATATCAAAATCTTTTCATACACCTGCATTAGTTATTCGGTTGTAAAGAATTCAAAATCTTCTTAGGGCATCGACATAATCGGAGCAGCAAAAATTGACAACCAATTTAAAATTCCCGCCATGGGATTGCGTATTCATTGCGTTACATTTGTTATTGTACATATGTACAAACTAGCGGATCAGCTGCCTACCAGCTACTCTCGTCACCAAGGTAACACAAATATAGTTCTGAAAACGATTTGATAATTTTGATGTTGATATGAATATGGTATTTGAAGATAAAATACTAATAGAAAACATATTTCATGAATACGAATTTTATGCGTATTGTTGATAGTACTTCGCAATAGCGTTTTTTGGTGTAAATTCTGATAAAAGTAAATAGGGGAACATTAATTCGAAAACTGGCGGTATCCTAGACCTTTCAATAGTGTCACATATGATATCAGTCAAGGGAAAGCCTTACGATGGTGAATGCATTGAGGTTGCTTAGAAGCGGATTCTTACAAGTTTGCAAAAAAAAAATCTTTTCATACCCCGATGAAAATAAAAAAAGCAACCTCAATGTTTAAATGAAGTGATATTAGTTAACTACAAAATGTAGTTTGCAATGAGGCGAAACGAAAAGAACATATAAGTATTCACATTTGAAAAAAAAAATTAAAAATAGGCATGTATGGTTTTGGCCATCAATTGATACTGAGGAAAATAATAACAAAGATAATTGCATGCAACTTACATTTAAGTCTAAGTAAGTCTATAGGTTATATAGCAGTAAGAAACACTGAACCATAACGAGGAGAATACTATGGACCTGAAGTGGTTTAACAGTGGTATTACTAAGAGTTTTATTGGTATTGATACAACATTATTGTATTCACTCATTCATTCATGCATTTATTTTACAGCACAGGGCTGATCGTTGGGTGCACTTTTGGAGGGACACTTTTTGCCGTGCTGGTAATATTTTCCTTGCTGGTTGCCCGTTGTATGTATCGAGACAGGAAAAGAATCGACCCAACATCCATATCAAACGGATCAAGTCCACCTGACGAATCTATCGGTACAAAATTTACATAATTATTTTGCTTGTTAAGTTTCCAATACATGCTATTAACATTGATGACATTATACAGGTACATGTATGTTAAATGACTGTACAAATGACACAAAAGAGTATAGTACTTTTCTGATGTCACTAAGGGTCTGAAGTATAGTCGTTATTAGGAGGCGACGAGAAAGACTAAATATAGACCGAAAGATAAATATATCAGATGACTGAAACCTACGGATTTACAGCCAAAGACTTTTACGAAGTGAAATTATTCTGTGTATTTATTTCTGAGGCTATCACTTAATTAATAATACCCTTGTCCTAATTTAATCAAAATATGTTGTGAACTAAATCAGTATTCAAAATGATGTTCATATTTGAG
Organism: Pecten maximus; assembly: GCF_902652985.1. Taxonomy (NCBI): domain Eukaryota; kingdom Metazoa; phylum Mollusca; class Bivalvia; order Pectinida; family Pectinidae; genus Pecten; species Pecten maximus. The sequence continues at coordinate 18,713,070 of NC_047026.1, forward strand.
TGTATATTTCGTAAACGGTAGCCCCAATCCGGTATATATGGCAGTACTTTAAAAATGAGATTGCGTCAAGGAAAATGCATCATTCGGGAAAACATTTGATAAGAAAAGTAAAGAATAAGGTTTCCGTATGCTATTGTATTCCGCTATATTAAAGATCATTATGCTGTTCCAGTTGCCATGGCGGACAACCCAGAGGACGGAACCAGTTTCACTAATACAACTTCATCCAAGGCGGCAAACCCAGCAACCGAAGTCACTATTACATAATACCTTATAGACCTCGTCAGTGACGCTAGGGACATCATACGGTTGTTCCCTCCTTCTAGGACACAATACCTCCATGCGAAATAGAAACTCATGTAATATCCTTTACTTATATATGTAATTATTCTCGTATTGCAAAGGTGACCCAACTTTAACATCTGATGATTTATGTTGGGAAAAATATTCTGTTATACTTAAATCACAGGATTTTGAATATGAAAATAAGTTTCGAATGAGATGATTTATAGGTTTACATTAACCGTCTCAACCGTGTAACCATTGAAATCAGATATCACAAGACATAACTTCAATATGTAGAAAACCCACATCCTATTTCCTGTAATTTTTCAGCCAACTGAAATGCCAATTTGCTTCCTTCCAAGACATATGAAGAACGTATTTGCTTCTTTAAACAAAAATACAAACACAATTCTCGAGATGAATTTAAGTTTAGCCATCAGCTTGTCACCTATCATTTATCGACGCAATTTCTTTCTATTTGAGCTATATATAAATGCTTACTAAAAGATCCTTGTGTATGCAAATGTCTATAGACAACAGCAACAACAATATTGAATCATGCGTCAGCGCCCAAAATACCCCAAAGTGTCTGACAAAGATAAGTGTCAATTCTGAAAATTAATTGTTTAACCGTTGTTAATTGTTTGTGGGATTGTGATGTTTTATTGACAGAACAGCTAATCAGTGGATGTGATACTGAAAAAAAACCGCAAAATGCAAGAGCGTTTCAATTATTTTTGTTCACATTCACTAATGTACATGTAGTACATCAATTTAACTTTTGATGATGTTTCCTGTCTTCACTTTTGCATCTATTGTTAATTTTGTATTTGTCCTTTGACACTTATATGCATTCACAATGACATCAATGTATTGATATTAAAATCGACCACATGTTTTTTCATGTTTTATTTCATTTCAAATGCAAAAAATTGTCAAATGAAAAATGTTCCCGATAGAAACTCAAAAAGGAAAATGTCGCCATTGAAACATTCTCTAAAACTATCTGTTAGGTATTATAATCAGTAAGTAAAAAAGTATACTTTTTGACGCTTTGATATGTTAACTATTTAACAAAAACTTCGAAACAACAATTTAAAGCAATCACACTTGTTGGCCCAGACTGAAGGGCTCGAGGTTTGTGACTGTTGTACCCGACGAAAACTCACGTGGTCGCGCAGGTGACTATACCTTTTCATGTTCCATCGGAGAATCGAACCCCGGTCGCCTAGTTATATAACTCGTGTGTTACCACTTTGCCTCCTGACCAACCTTGATGAATGATAACTTGCTATCATACTTTGTTCAGGAATGGATTTAGAATCATGTTACCAGATATCTTTTTTTAAATGATTATTACTTATATTTATTATATGACAAAAGACCTTACCATTATCAGTACAGATTAATGTCGATAGAAAATGAACTTAAACGGGCAATAAACCCACGAGATTGAGTGTGCTATGAAGTCGAAACAACAACAAGACATTGTTGACATGTCAACAAAACATTCTAATTCAAAACCATTAAAATAATGAAAATAGTAATGATACAAAAAAAGTACAAAGATAATTAGATAAGACATTCTAGAAGGATTCGTATATCGTGCTTTATCGACAACCACGACCATGACGTCAGTACAACACAGAAATCTCATATCTGAAATCATAAAAGTAAACAAACCAAAGACATTATTCAATGTATTTTTGTTAATATGATATCCGGCATTGAGACATATTGGCTTATAATGTCAGGTATTTTTTAAACTTCAGGGTTGGGGGATGGGGCGTCGCTTCCATTCTTAAATTTGAAAATCAATTTGTCTTGATATGATATGCCTTAAAATATGATATCCAGTACATGATATTATAGACTCTGTATAATAATATAATTTATATGTAAGAGATTTTCGTTTATCAACTGGAATGGAAATCGATATGCAACTCCAACTTTAAAATATGTTCAGAGTAACGAAACTCCTAAATAGGAGAGACAAATATAAAGAAATCGGCTTGAAAGGGATTGCAAATATGGGCGGTTTTCTATTAATTTCTTTATAAGAAAAGACGAAATATTTGATATTTTAATAATGTTTCGTTTATTGTAGATAATCTTAAACGTCCAGTCTTACTTACCTTACAAGACAATAAAAACTTCTCTCTTTTTTGGAATAAAAAGATATACAAATACATATTTATACACGCATGTGTCAGATATACTCAAGTCAAAGCTAGCAGATTACGACGGCTGTTTTCAAATATCAACATCAGTAATATATTATATAGTTATGTGTGAAGTCCACAATTAATATCAGGTCAATCATAACAATAAGAATATGACACAGCCATGCAAGAGGATTTATCTTATCAATTAATGCTGTTAACATCAGCATCACTTTACGCATAGAGCATACAAAGATCATACTGTATCTATTTATAAATTAAAACAACCATTAGACCTCGGGAGAGCGGGCTTTCATCCATTATAATATACATATGTAATACTTTCTTATATATATAAGCCATATATGTATTACCAGCAAATCACTTATGTGATTAGAATTGTGCAATGAATATTGGAATACCGTGATAAAATAAAACATACAAAACTACCAACCCATTGTCAAATATGCATACTATGTACATGTATTTTTTGTAGTTCTGGTGAAACTGGTAAACACAAAAGATTTTCTACTGTTACAGAATATGTGCTTTTCAAATAGGTTTTTTGTTCAGCCGTCCGGCCAAGCTCTGCTAGTATGAATATAATTATGTAACGGTCGTCCTAGTCATTTATTAGCACCGTTCACTTAATGGAATAAATATTCTAATACACTTCCATCATGATATACACATTATATAAATGATAAGAAGTGTTGTTGATTTTTTCCATATTTTGATACCGACATAAGAATATGTTTCAGATTTTATTTCAAGCTAACAGTGCTTTAAAGACAATAACAAGGATATTTGTTCAATAGTCCTATAATGACAAACGTCTAACACTACAGGAACAATATTTACCTGCGTTGTCAATATCCTTCGATACATAATTGTATCATTTCCTTGTTGATTCCACCATGATCAGAAAAGCCAATTGGTTCTGCTGCTAGTTATAGCATGAACATGTTTGTTTATCAAACTTGTACAAGGTATATAATCATGTATAGAGGATCTTACACTAGTCGATATAATACTTTATCCTGCAACTGCCACCGCATTGTCGGAATACACCCACCGTATATATTTTTGCTGTATACGGCAGTGACGGAAAACAGTTGTATTTTGGAATCAGTTCGACTGACCTACTTCAAAGTGAAACTACGTTTAAAAGGCGAACATATTTCTATCATTTTTGACACCGTTTCACTTCAAAATGATTATTTTTTATGAGTATTTTTATGACTGTTGCAGGATAAATAGAATACATGGCCAGTGTCTTAAAATATAAGCTGTATTTTTGGCTCGGGACAGAAAGACAAAAGTGGCTCGCCAAGGCTCGCCACTTTTGTCTTTCTTTACCCTCGCCAAAATACAGCTTATATTTTAAAACACTGACCATGTATTCTCTATATATATGAAATTGTTTATATCAAAGTATAATATATAATCTCCTAATCCAACCCCCAACCCCCAACCCCCTACATTACAGGGAACATTTTAAACTTTCCTTGATGTTTATATTTCACCTGACACTGACATATGACTATTTGAATAATGTTCTACTGAAATATTTATTCTCTGATAGTGTGGGAATGAATATGAAACTGTATGACCGGTCTTAATTGGCATGTTGCGGTGAGCAGGCATATTTTCATCAATTTCAAAACCTAAAAGAAAGAAATTAGATTTTTTTCCCATTTATTTCTCATCAATTCAGTGATATTGTCTTACAATTATGGTCATGTCTTATGAAATTCATAAAACCTTTTAAAACAATTAGTAACACATAAGTCACAAACTTTTTCACATTTAACTACTAGATCTCTTACTTTTAATAAAAGAACAAGTTCGGAAATCCCTGAAGTGGTCACTAGCATTATTTGGACTGTGAATTTTCATTGAGGCTTCGTTTCTGTGACTACTCATATGATATCCATAATCGCTTTCGATACGGTTTATTGGGAAAGTAATATGAAAGACAGGTCAAGGGACATAACTCGTATGTATTTGCTACCTTCAAGGTAGCATTATAGTTTGTCGCTGTACTAGCAATATTGGTTGGATTACACATGTATAATAGTGTGTCTACTAAGTATTAACCATAGTTTATTTCTTAAGTTTGTACAATATACTATCCAAGGAATTTAACATATAAAATAAGATCCAGAAACAACAAATCCGTTTCCATGGCAGAAATTATAGCGGATAACAGAGATTCATTAAGCAAAATTATAAGATTTACAGCGAAATCTAACAGCCTTATCTAATTACTTGAAATGGAGATTGGAAAAAAGAAGAAAAAAAAAAGAGAAAAGTGGAAAAGGAAGGAAAGGGACGAGCATTTACCCGAGTCTTAACTGGTACATGAGTTATTAAGTTGAAAAATTTAAAAATTATTTTGATGCTGTGACACTGCTGCTAGTTGGTATAAACTAATAGCACGTGACATAATAAGAGCGTAAAGAGTAATTCACAATGATGACATTCGCAGGCGAAGATTATTATATCAGTGAAATGGTTTAACGAAAACGTTTAGAGCTGATGATTACATTTCCTACACAAATAAATATATCTTTATTTTGACCAGATGAAATGTTTCTGTCACCAAACAGTAGGGTTTCCAATGATATCTGGTTTTAAACACGTCGAAGCATATTTGTCTAATATGTTCGTATTTCCGACAAGATAATAAATAATTTGTTTCATTTGCCGCACGGCAGGAACAGAATTGGCTTGTTATTAAATTCCTGTGAAAATGATGATCGTTTAAATAACTTCGTTTCATTCGGTAAAAAATCCTATAATTTCTATGGTACTAGAATAGGCCAAATATATCATGCCAATTCAAGTACCACGAGAATGGAACTTTATATCCTCCCAAAAACGGAGGTGACGAGAACGATTTCTATAAAGACAAAGTAAGATCTGATGTTGACTGATCTCCTTCCTCCCAATATAAACTATCAACTTGGTTTACGTCTTGTGAACGTATTTGTTGTGATGTGAACAAGCATTAATCATACAGCCTTACCATTCAATATTTCTGCATGGACCGTTGGTTGATAACGCAAAGAAAATCATAATTGGTTCCTGTCAATATATATAATCGTAACTTAAGTGACTATATTCAAAACTTCATGAAATCCCCCTTTAAATGCAAGGTATCAATGTTATGACATCAACGTTAACCCTGTCTTAGTTGTACAGAGAGATAATCCGCTCTCTACTACTAAGAGATAACAACTCAAAAGTACCCTTGCTGTCGCGACTTTGCGTGAGTTATTTCACAATGTTTTTAACCATGTACAAGTGTATATTTGTGTTGTTCATGATTGGGGTAACAACTGCCAATCGCGAACCACGAAAAAAAGGAGACCAGCCATCTCAAGGGAACTGTGTTTCGTTTCAATCTGGAGGGACTAGTCGTGTTCATTGGTATAGCTGCTGTAATAACTGTATCAACGGCCACCAGAGCAGGTGTCCGAGCACATACCAGTCGGCCTCCAAAAACCTGTACTGTGATAAATGCGGCCGAGATACCTGGGAAGGGCACGGTAAACCGCGACAGAGTGGTCGGGAGTTCAACTGTGGTGGGTGTGACGGCCAAGCACGTGTGGATAAGAAATGCAGGACATGGTGGAAAGAAGTTCCAGGATTTTGCTGGTCCTTTACCAAATGCTTTGAAAAGCAATGTGAACGCATGCACTTACGTGGTCGTGGTATACGTGATACCAACAACTGTGGGAAAATAAGGAAAGTTGTCCGGTAGATTGTTGTGACTTAACAAAGGACCCTTGCTGTGGTGAACCAGACTTGTTATTCCTCCTCGAGGGGAGAAATGGTTTTCTTCCTGACTTTAAACGTGTTTTCGCTGTGGTAGTATTGGCCTTCATCACCAACTAAAAATCTTGTAGAGAAACAAATACTTTATACTAATTCATGTTCTCAGAATAGGAGACAGTTATGGTTTTAACAAATTAACATCTGCTCTGTCTGCTGGTCTTGACAATTATATTTGCTTTGAAAGGACAATCTAGTTAAACTTACGACTGGGATGGGGCATGTCGGCTAAAATGTCACATCTGGACGATTCCAGCGTTAAAAAACTGACGACAAAAAAAGCGAGTTTGAACACATCTTACATAATTTCATGAAATACTGGATCTATACTGCTCTTGATTGGCCATAGTAATCGAGTATACACACGTGGCCATTTCAGATCAAAGTGCTGGACAACTGTAAAGTAACCATGTAACGTAAGGATTGCTTGATAATAAATCAGGCCAGAAAAACGGTCCTCGTTATCATATCGGCTGTTAATATGTAATATATGTGACTTTTTATATAAAAAACACTTCTCTAAATTGTGAGTACTTTTAATCATGTTTGTACACGCTTTCGTACTCAGAGGTATCCGATATATCTGTCAAGGCCAATCTCAGAGACAAAAGTCCAGTTCAATGATTATGTAAATAACATGACAATCAAGGTAAAATAAAAGACTAATAATGTATAGACGGTTTTTGTTAATATTTTATGGTTGTATAGATTTTTAGATTGCCGTTGTGACAAGTGTCGATAGCAGGTAGTACGAACGTTTGTTTGACCGGATTTAACTTTATAAAAGCATAAACATTCAATCTCTTTTGACCTTGAAATACAAATAGTGGCATACAAATATGGCATATTAACTAACTCTAACGTATGTGTAATTGGCTGTACTAACCGTAACATAAGTGTAATTGGCTGTATTGACTGAGTGTAATTGGCTGTATTGACTGTAATATAAGTGTAATTGGCTGTACTGAATGTAAGATAGGTGTAATTGGCTGTAATGAATGTAACAAAAGTGTAATTGGCTGAACTGACTGTAACATAAGTGTAATTGGCTGTACTGACTGTAACATAAGTGTAATTGGCGGTACTGACTGTAACATAGGTGTAATTGGTTGTACTGACTGTAATATAAGTGTAATTGGTTGTACTGTCTGTAACATAAGTGTAATTGGCTGTACTGACTGTAACATAAGTGTAATTGGCGGTACTGACTGTAACATAGGAGTAAGTGGTTGTATTGACTGTTACATAGGTGTAATTGGCTGTATTGACTTTAACACAAGTGTAATTGGCTGTATTGACTGTAACATAGGTGTAATTGGCTGTATTGACTTTAACACAAGTGTAATTGGCTGTATTGGCTGTAACATAAGTGTAATTGGCTGTGTTGACTGTATCATTGGAGAAACAATTAATGTATGTACAGATGGCAATGGGGACCATTACCGTTGTCCCCCGACCTCCCCCGCAGTTGTATCATTATGTTCAGCATCACTCACAGCTTATATCAAATTATAAAATTCATACTGATATATCGATAACTCTTATTGAATGAAACCTATACATACCTTCATGTAATTTGATGCAATAACCGCAATTTCTCGGTCACTTTAACGAAACCAAGCATAGTCTGGAAGCGCCTCTCTTGTTGATCAATATTTAATCATTTTTGGACAAATATGGGATAAACTGGACTGTCCCCTAATCGCAGTACTATTCAGGCCATGAAAAGCCCAGTTTAGTCAAATTAGGTGAAAATACCTTGAATTTAAATTATAATTGCACAGCATTTCGGGGATTAGTGTGGTTAGGCTTAGGAAAATATGTATCCGTTTGCTATCGTGTCTCAAAAAATAAAAACAAACAAAAATAGATAATTCTCCTTTCAAAGGATATCTAGTTTGAATTGAAAGTTACCGTGCCACCAACCTTAACACATTTTTAGCTTAAAACGATTTTATTTCATTGATATTAAGGTACTTTAACACATCCCAATGCAAATTATCTATATAGGATTGGAAAACAAGCTAAAAGCTAATTCCTTATACGATTTCCATTAAAAATCAGCTGCAAAATATATATATAAAAAAAAAAGATTTAAAATAACTAGACATTAACTCTTTTTTATTTATTTTTTTTTATCATGGAAGACGATGGTAGGATAGGTGCATTGTATAAAATTGCAACTGTGATAAATTATTTATTACCTCAAAATTAATTTAACCAATCAGGTATCATACTAACAAATCATAAACCATTACGAAAAAAACGTAATTAAGAAAAGGTGATATATATACTGGAACTCGTAATGATGTTTACTTTGCAGTTGGGTTTAAATAATTTTTAAATCACCGCCGACAAAGCTTATATATAACTTCTTCCTTGTGGCAAACTTAACTGAAATCTATTTGAGTTGTGCGCAATATAAAAAATCGCATGTTCATGTTTGATGTAACCATTGGCATCGATCAGTTAATTTTAGCAGATTGCGTAAACTGAAACTTTACTTCCTGATTGCGAAATCTCAAGTTAACAGATGTGTTCAGATACAAATATAAATATAGTGAAATCGTTTTCTTAATACAGCAATTAACACCTATGTGACGTCATTACATGTGTATCAGCAGGTAATTAGTGTTATTTTCACATCTTAAGACTTATATAAATATATTATATGAATATATATAATATAATCTGAAGTGGATTGTGGTCATACAGACTTCTTGGGGAAAAAACCAGTTAAATACTTTTATTTCGATTTGAGAGACATAACACAAAAAAAACAATTGTACTCCAAACAAACCGCGGGGCGATTTATGATGAGAGTACTCCGATTTCTGTGTTATAGTGATTTATTCAAGTTAGCCCTCATAATTAATTAACTTAACACAATCCCTGTGGTAATCAGTTTTTATTATAGAATAACTCATTTCATTTGAAATACTTACGACTGTGTATCAGTCAGTCAAAAGTGAGGTTACAAATGGCGACGTCATTGTTTTACGTTGTGGCTAGACAACAGCCAATGAAAATGCTTGTTACAAGCAAGGTTAACTGATTCGTGTATGCCAACACCCATTGCATGACTCTGCCCTAAATACATTAGATGAGGGCTGGGCTAGAGGAACGTTTTTAGTGATATCTATTTATAACCCGATGGTTTTAATTAATGGTGGAATAAGAAAGTTGTAAAGGACAACAATTTGCAAAGGTTAAAAGGAATCAACTTAAATTTGAACTTGAATAATATTAAGGGTATAACATTTAGAGTATAAACCCAGCAGTTTTACTGGTTTACCCTGAAACGTTATAAAGAATCTTTCCAACCTCACCAAACAGAAATGCCGAAGACCATGTACACTTTGAAAAATGTTTATTCTCACATTTGTCTCCATGAAGAAACAGAAAATCGTTGAATCATTATTTTGATTTATTTCAATCACAAACTTTAATATTAGCGTGTTTTCTTTGGTTTGGCTGTCACAGGGATAATTAGCTACTCGGAAAACCATATGCTTATTTACTTGCTATGAATTCTTTAAAATTAGAAACGCAAAATTTCGACAAAGATTGAATAAATGTATAAATATTTAGCATACGGCGATATTAGGGAGATAATAACACAATTATATCTCAGCAAACATACATGTAAACAATAGTGTAGACATTTTTCCAAAATGATCGGAATGATATATGTGTAAGAGCATTTTTGTTGATTGATTGTTTGTTGAGAATAAATGAAACCAAGTAACACGAAATAATCGATTATAGATTTAAGGAACCATAGTATATGATGGTTATATTTCTGTTTATCAGAACGAAAAATTATCGACATAATAAGTCACCAAAATGGCTGTAACAATGTGTTTGATAAGATAAGCAATAGATAAAATATCTGATATAAATTGATACTAAAAGATATCATATTTGTCAAAAATCAAAACATTTTGATTATTATCTGTCCATAATAAACTGTTTTGTTTATACATACCGTTATAAACGACATTAAAATCAGTAGATATTTTCATTACATTCCCTTATCTATTGGTTACAATCGGGCAATGCATGAACATAATATGACTATTCAGTTATACTGAATTAATTGAAGATACAACATGTAAATAAATATGCATGGTACACCAAGTTTTTTACATACTCTTTTTCATTAACGTCTTCAGAGCAAATATAGTTACAATTCAAATGCTTAATTAGTGGGAAATACCCCAGTTTTTTTGTACCTATATTAAATTTATAATTCAAGTGACAAATTGTCAAAGTTTAATTTCATTATGACTCTAAGTTATTCATTAGGTGGAAATTTATTCTCCCTATGAAAAATTAACGCTAGGATACTGACAAGATTTCTTTGTATTTTTCATTAGAGAAAACTACATTGTTTCACTAAGTGCCTGTGTATGGCCATTGTCCAGCTTCATCAGTAATACTTTTAAAGACATGTATTAACATAACATTACATAATTTAAGGAAGGGCCGTTAACTAAGATCCCCCATAATACCAATGCTTTACTACATTAAGTGATGTTGATGAAACCAGGGTCAGCTGTAACATGTTTTAAAGAAGATTCTTACTTCCCCAACGAATAAAACGTACAGTAATTTCGACAGCACATTATTAAAAATGATCACCTTAGAAAAAACACTATTTTTTAAACAAGAAATTTTTAATTTCATAAGTCGTTTGTCAACTTGTGAAGGCAGTCTTCCTCTTTGTTCAGACACAAATAACAAAACATTATATTATGCAATAGTGAAAGACAATAATCACATCTAATTATAGCACTTTTTCTAAACAGCAAATGTCAGAACGGAGGAATTTTATGGAATGTAAACATCCCACAGTCCATTCAACAACGACAACAACTTGGAAAGCATATAAACTGTAAATGTACAAACTGTAGCGGTGATTGTATAATTTCTTTATATTGTTCTCTATGGTATTTCGGTTGCGCTAATTCATCTCATCACTACGCTAATGGTGAAATTTGGTTATGCGCTAAAATAAGCACAGTACAGTATTGTACAATTCCATCGAATTCAATCAACGTGTTTGGGAGGGAAAAATTCAAGTTCCATGTCTACCACAGAGAGACATTGATATCAACATTTGTAGAAGATCACTCTGTGCAGACGATCACGTGGTTCTGTGATCTACATCAGATAGGTTTCTCTAATACGCGGGTGGAGGAGGGGGGTAAGCTGGATTTTGGCCCATAGGCTGTGGTGGGGGAGGGTACTGTTGGGGTGGAGGATATCCCATTCCAGGTTGTTGGTAAGGCGGAGGCTGTCCGTAGGGCTGCATGTACGGCTGCGGTTGTGGTGGTGGTGGCGGCTGTGAAACTGTAGCTGAAATAGAAATTAGATAATATATTGTTAGGAAACCATAAGCATAATATACATAAATATGTAGTCTGTTTCACGTTACTGGTATGTTGCCTTCGTTTTATCAAAAAGTCAGAGTCAAATACATACGACCGTTTGAATCTTAATTTTGACCCGGAAGCAAAAAATGTTATATCTTTTTTTGCAATGTTGAGTCAAGTCAATAATATTAAAACTTGAAGCAACAATATGATTGCAAGTGGCAAACGGGTTTCTATTCAAGCGTAACATCTAAAGATTCTTACAAAATCTTGTTTATCATTACGGATATCCAGTCAAGCTTCTCAAATAGTATTGTGTCATCATGAACCTTTCTGATCTCTTTACAAATAACAATAGATTCAAAATAAAATCAAAGTTACATGTTTTATGCAATGTGTTTCCCAAATCCGCCTTGATAATAAAAATAGCAAAATCAACCCAACGGAAGCTAAAGGTATTTCCCTTTTTTTCTCCTCTGCCTCTTTTGTAATTGTTTTTGTTGGTGTCCCTCAGGACATCACTTCTTATATGACTCTGGATGTTGAGAATGTTTCTTTATCCACATATCCCTCCCTTAGTCCCCCAATCCCTCTCTTTCTAAATTGGTCCTGCTATCTCAATTTCGACTTACTGATGGTTGTTCTATTCTGAGGTATGACGACACCAGTTCGTCTCGTTGTCATCTTTTGTTTACAACAGATGATAACAATGACGGCTACGACGGCAACGACGATGATACCTCCAATAACAGCTCCAGCGATAGTCCCAACATTCGCACTGGATAGAAAGAATGACCAATAACAAGTAAGTACATCCCAGCATACAAAATTATTTGAAGTGTTTTATGTTTTCAATTATTTGCACATATTAATAATGTTATAAAGGTATATCGACCACACAAACTGTTACATTATACATTATTTTAGCAGTGAATGAAATACTAAAAGGTGATATCGACATTTCTGCTTCTTTGGGAACGTTCTTTTGTTCTACAATGTCTAGATATATATCCATATATCTCATATCACTTTATTAAATTATATTTGCAATTAAGTTATATCGATAATGTATTAGATTTTAAAGTGCTCACCTGGCTCTACAGCAAATTTGCAGTTGATTGAGGTCATTTTTATAGATACTATGCTGATAACTACTTTATTCAAATATCAGAGTAAGCTAGATTTATTCATGTCAATATATTTTCTAATCCTTCATTCCAGCATACTATTGGCCTAAGATTGGGTCTTGGTGACTCTTGGCTCTTAGCATGCTACAGGCCCAATATCAAGTCCCTGAGCCTCTTGGTGTTTGAGAAGTTGTTTGAAGATAAAAGCCTATTTGACCCATGTGACCTTGAATGAAGGTCAAGGTCATTTATTTGAACAAACTTGGTAGCCCTTCACCCTAGCATGCTACAGGCCCAATATCAAGTCCATGGGCCTTTTGGTTATTGAGAAGAGTCGTTTGAAGATTAAAGCCTATTGACCCATGTGACCTTGAATGAAGATCAAGGTCATTTATTTGAACAAACTCGGTAGCTCTTCACCCCGAGCATGCTACAGGCCCAATATCAAGTCCCTGGGCCTCTTGGTTATTGAGAAGAAGTCGTTTGAAGATTATAGCCTATTTGAACCATGTGACCTTGAATGAAGGTCAAGGTCATTTATTTGAACAACTTGGTAGCCCTTCACCCCAGCATGCTACAGGCCCAATATCAAGTCCCTGTGCCTCTTGGTTATTGAGAAGAAGTCGTTTGAAGATTATAGCCTATTTGACCCATGTGACCTTGAATGAAGGTCAAGGTCTTTTATTTGAACAAACTTGGTAGCTCTTCACCCGGGCATGCTACAGGCCCAATATAAAGTCCCTGGGCCTCTTGGTTATTGAGAAGAAGTTATTTGAAGATTATAGCCTATTTGACCCATGTGACCTTGAATGAAGGTCAGGGTCATTTAATTGAACAAACTTGGTAGCCCTTCACCCCAGCATGCTACAGGTCCAATATCAAGTCCATGGGCCTCTTGGTTATTGAGGAGAAGTCGTTTGAAGATTATATCCTATTTGACCCATGTGACCTTGAATGAAGGTCAAGGTCATTTATTTGAAGAAACTTGGTAGCCCTTCACCCCAGCATGCTACAGGCCCAATATCACGTCCCTGGGCCTCTTGGTTATTGAGAAGAAGTCGTTTGAAGATTATAGCCTATTTGACCCATGTGACCTTGAATGAAAGTCAAGGTCTTTTATTTGAACAAACTTGGTAGCTCTTCACCCGAGCATGCTACAGGCCCAATATAAAGTCCCTGGGCCTCTTGGTTATTGAGAAGAAGTTATTTGAAGATTATAGCCTATTTGACCCATGTGACCTTGAATGAAGGTCAAGGTCATTCATTTGAACAAACTTGGTAGCTCTTTATCCTAGCATGCTACAGGCCCAATATCAAGTCCATGGGCCTTTTGGTTATTGAGAAGAAGTCGTTTGAAGATTAAAGCCTATTTGACCCATGTGACCTTGAATGAAGGTCAAGGTCATTTATTTGAACAAACTCGGTAGCCCTTCACCCCAGCATGCTACAGGCCCAATATCAAGTCCCTGGGCCTTTTGGTTATTGAGAAGAAGTCGTTTGAATATTATAGCCTATTTGACCCATGTGACCTTGAATGAAGGTCAAGGTCATTTATTTGAACAAACTGTGTAGCCCTTCACCCCAGCATGATACAGGCCTAATATCAGGTCCCTGGGCCTCTTGGTTATTGAGAAGAAGTTGTTTAAATGAAAAAGTTGACGCCGGACGGACGGACGGACGGACGGACGGACGCCGCACCACGGCGTAAGCTCACTTGCCCTTCGGACAGGTGAGCTAAAAACAGTCAAAATGTCTTCAGGTAAATTTGACCTGAAAAAATATTGACCTGAAATTGACCTTAAAATGACCTGAAAATGATGTCAATTTTATATGGAGAAATATTCATGTCAATTCAGGTCAATTTCAAGTCAATTTCTGCTCTTTTCAGGTCAATTTGGCCTGGAAAGATTGACCTGAATTTGACGTGAAATACACGCTAAATTATATATGTTTATTTACCGTAATATGCATGACATGTTTTATTTTAATTGAATAGTCAACATTTGTTCCGGGAAAGTAGACGACCCATGCCATGCACATTTAGATAAAACCCGGGTTAAGCCACATTTTCAAAATGACAAAGCATATCAACAGACATTCGTTGATAAATATTACCTGTCACAGCAGTATCGACTGTAGTAGTATCCACAACAGCCTCCATCACAGTAGTACGACCGGTAATAGTAATTACTGTAGTAGGAATAGTAGTAGGAGTAACCATAGTAACACAGACTTGACTTGGAAACTGAAAATAGAAAAGATGAGATGACATGATAAACAGTCCACATTTACAAACCCGTTAAACACAAGAAACGTAAACTCAAATTTTAGCATATTTTCTTCCATAAGCATATTCTGTGATATTGTTTATGATGAACAATTCGTTGGATAGAATTATTCTTACGAACATTAGACTCACAACAGACAGCTTAAAAGAACTTATTTCCCGGAAAGAATCACCGTACATTGGTCAGTTATGTCCATATCATTACACAAACGAGAACAGCACGCATTGTTATCGAATAGTAAAAACAGACCCAACAAACGAAATGACCTTACTTTTAAGTTAAACTGTAAATGAAAAAAGACAAATGTACAAAAAGGTTCATAACGCCAACAAATGGTATCGCGATGAAACAATTGGGATATATGATGTAGTATAAATATAAACTAAGTAAAAGTACATATTGATTGTCTTTAGTGTAGCACTAAATATCTTAACACGCCGCAAAACTTAGGTTAGATAGTAATTTTAAAAAGTTGCAAATGTCCAAAACTAGGTAATAAGAATTAATAATCCTGAATGTTTAACTATTTTGAACAATATATTGATAATTAATCATCTAGAACTAAATTATAATACACAGTTATTGATCATTTTAATAACATCCTCTAGTCCGTGGAATTTTTTATCGAAAAACTAATGTATTCATTTTATTGGCAGCTTTTGTTATATCTCATCTAAACACTCGGCATTGTTCTTTTATATCAAAAGAACCAGAACCCATTTAAATAGTTTATTGACGTTAATTGAATATTAAACTGCTAAAACGAAAATCAATAACGGTTACAAATCTAACCACGCTATAACGAAGAAATCAGGAAGTAGCACGAGCTACCTATAGAGCTATATATAGAGGATTAAAAGTGGACTCGTCTAGATCATGATGTTGGTATTAACACAGCTTATATGGTACACATACAATGCAGGTATATATCACATATGTTAAAGGTTTGTGGCCAAAGGGTTATAATGGCTGACCTGGAATTCTAATTTCACTAATTGTTATGTGATTAAGACTTAAAAATCACCCGTCTGTTCAGATATATACTAGTTGGTTTGTTTTATAGAATTATATACTACACATATATTATTATGGAAATGTACTGTGTTGGTCACTTCTAAAACCTGGCTATTATCGAAACCGGATAATACATAGTGCACAAATGTCAAACGCCTAGTGTTTATCGGGGATTTTTTTGCCATTGGTGAACATCGATGATATGTGTACATATGTAATATTGAATGACTTTCTATTGAATATGCCATTATATTTCACGAGTATGACAGAATATCGGAATAACCTGGCACATGAGTGAGATATACATGCATTCCATTTTCTAATTGATTCTTTTTTTAAAAGATAAGAAAACAAATGCATGCGTCAAAAAGCGCGGGGGGGGGGGGGGGGGGGGCAACACCTTGAATATAGTATCCTGATGCCGTTACGCTTGATAAGAGGACAGCACAAATACAAATTTAAATGGGTTGCCCAACAGTTTAAGCATGTTCTGCCATTTTATCAAGTTGATAATTTCAGATATATCATAAGTAAAATTGTGATTAATGTAGTATCAAATTGCTCTAGACCCCCTAAACAACACATTTGATGTAGTCCTGTAAAGTAAATATTTGTTTCAATTTCTAAAATCCCGTTATCCCGATTGGAGATTCAGTTCTTTATATTTAATTAATATTTCTTAATATTGACATTTTTATGTTGGGATTCGCTGGCAGCGGATTCGTTATTTGAATCTCCAGTAAGGAATAACGAATCCGCTGCTAACTTCAGCCCGCTTATGCCTTTGCAGTGGTGTTCAATGTACATGCTTTTCCGCTACATATCTCTTATCGCCGTTCCAGATTTGAATTACTGGTCCGTGGTTGAGTTTTCAATAATTGTACAGTTTGAATGAAATCACATTGTACGATGTCGAGCCGTTTACTTAAGCGTTCAGAGAGAAATCAAACCTTCACCCAGTTGATGATAGATTGTGTTTTAAACCCCATGTATATAATGACCTGTGTGGCCTACCCTTTGATAACCGTCGTATATATATAACATACAAGTATTTACTTTC
Organism: Pecten maximus; assembly: GCF_902652985.1. Taxonomy (NCBI): domain Eukaryota; kingdom Metazoa; phylum Mollusca; class Bivalvia; order Pectinida; family Pectinidae; genus Pecten; species Pecten maximus. Next base: position 18,730,224 of record NC_047026.1, read on the forward strand.
CATGGAATAGAACTTGATTTAAACTTACACTGTTAAAGTAAAAATACGAATGACAAAGGACGTCAGTAAAAAAGTTCATTAACGAAGAGAAAAGGAAAATAGCAAGTCTATGAATAGGGGCAGGTGATAAGTTGGATCTCTGTAACACAGAAGATAGATATGAAAGACATCCGTCCGATTCTCCATTGAAAGCCATGTTATATTGTAGATGATTTTTAGGATAACATACCTTGGGGCACAACAGGTCATTATTTACCCAAACGAAGTATCCATTGTTCTTTGGTATATTACAACATTGAATGGTATTGTTTTCAAACGCGGAAGGATATATATAATTACATGACATCTTAATACAGCAGATTTCTAATAAAGCTGCGGTAGATCCTTTGTTTTATTCCATTAATAGATAATTATTGTTTTATAAAAATGAATACTTATTAATTAGATGATTGACCAACTTAAGTATTATATTCATTGCAACGTACAATTGTAGTTACACTGTATTTGCACTGACACTGTGGTGTGACAATGAGAACATTTTAATACATCAATTCAGCGAAACTCACTCTATAGATCGCCAAAAATAAATATTTAATAAATATATAAATGGTCAATTTTCTCCGGTGAAGTTATCATTGTATCATTAACCATTAGTAAGTACGAAATGAAGTCGGTAAATAATTTTCATTTCCAATAGTTTATATTTAGATCAATTCATCATAGCCGTACTATTTTTTTCTGAAGAAATTTATTAAAGGGAAAACTGACATAGATGAATGAACTTTGATAGTGTCACAAACATGAGTTTTCGATGACGTAGGAACAAACTCATTGACCAAAAAATGAATTATTTCTTCACAATTTCAATCACCTAGACTTCATAAGAAAATACTTTCATACTACAAATCATACGAAACGTTAATTTCTAATACGTAAATGAATTGATTTAGATTCATAGACAGAAGAGTTACACTTACTTGTTTTACAATTATATGTAAAGTTAATAAACTATAGTTTAAAGTCAATCCATTATTTAAATGATTCGAGCCTAAAATTGTTATAGAATCTTCAGTGAGAAGAACTTGTAGAAATATACTCAAACTTACGTGAAATAAGCTGGAAGAGAGTTGCGATCACGAGCCATACAGACTGGGCCGCCATTTTGACTGTTTGTCAAACGACCAAGCAACAGTTGTCAATAATGGTGAGGAGTGTAAGCCAAAATCCCTATAGTAAATACACGTCACTCGGCTCAAACTTTCATAATGACAAGGTATCTTAATAGCTATAGTCCATAGGTACACACACACACACATATATATATATATATATATACAGGTAATCTGAGAGTTCATGAATAGCGTTAATATCTACATCACACACATAATGCTAAGACTAGTTTTGTGGTAGCCTTTGTCGTATTAGGTTGATATTTCTAAGTAAAATACTTTGAAATTAATGTTTATGGAAATATTAGCATATTTATGAGTATTAATTGGGTGTGCTTCATTTCATGTTCATCGCAAAAATTGTTTATTAATGAAGATTCGTGTCAGAACAGGATAATACGTTGTACATATATGTAAAGAGTTTTTAAATCTTACTAATACATGTATGCCATGTAATACATTTTAATTGGAATTTAAAAGTTGACTTTGATAAGTTTGATTCACGTCGCACAACAATTTGTTTCATATTGCTGATAATGACGGTTCAGGCTAACACAAGACAATATATATTTTTTTTATAATGAGCTTTTAAAACTTGATATATCTACATAGTACAAATGTTGATTTATAGGATATATATAATTTTACAACTTTGCTGACACGGACAGTGTCCGTCTTCTTTTGATTGAAACAATCACATTACAAAAACATAATTAAAATATGTATATAATAACTATGCATAATCATGGTTTCTCGAATAAATTTTCATGGAGCTAAAAGACGTACATGTATATTGTACAATGATAACTTTGTATCTTCGTCGTGATTATATCATCAATATACTGTAGAGAGAGAGAGAGAGAGAGAGAGAGAGAGATCTTTATTAGCACTCAGGCACACTATTATGTGCGACAAGAGGTCAAAAAAATTACAACAGCATAATACAATGTATAATATTCTGTACAGAATAGTGAAACATATACATTGAGACAATGTTTGATGTATACACTGCATAAAACGTTCGCTCAATACAGGATGGTATATTTAACCATACAATAGTACTTTTATAACATGTATGTTTTAAAACATATCATTTCAATATTTTTACACTATACATTATATATATTTTACAATTCGATGTTTGGAATTCACATATTATTTTTTAGATGTCTTTCTAGTAATTGGATGAACATAGATAGATTTGATAATACTCTAATATTGCATAATGATAATAATCCTTTCATTTTATGAATAGATGGGTTACATGTATAATAACTAGGTATATACTTTCTGCGAATTTGATTTACATATATATTTGAAGATAAAAATAATAATGATACTCGCATCCAACCCCAGTAAAACATAGCGGACAAATCCTATTTTCACGAGACGTTCCGGTCCATCGCCCTGTCTCTACCGGAAGAAAGGTATTACTAGTTCTGAATTAACATATTGTTATTCTATCTTTTTGTTTAAGCATAGTTAAATATTTTTCAATCAGTATAGACAAATGAAATGCATGCACTCATTACATACCAGCGGAAAGCTGTTCACGGCTGGCTGAACGCCAGGTAGGTTTGACCTAAAGGTGACTGGTCGCAATCATGGGGTCATTCAACGTTAACGTGACTGTCACTAGGGGTCGTAATACGTAATAGCGGGGAGGTCGTATTACTGAAGCGACCAATACAATGACATATAGAAAAATCACGGGACAGAAAACAGTTGGATGGTCGTAATTTTGAGGTGGTCTTTAAGTGAGATTCCACTGTACTCATTACATACTTTGGTATATACAGGTACAGTCACTGGTGTTTGTGACTTGTGGAATTTTTAAGGTTTTACTGACATATATAGAGCTTGTGGAACATGAGGACCTACAATCTTTATCATCACGTGGATAAAACGGTAACTTCAGATGTATTGAACTTTCTGTGTAAACATGTAATGTATGAAAACTTGAGTTTATTTGATGTTCAGGAATCGCCGTTCCTGAGAAGACCAGTTTCTCGTTGATGTGATTTGATTTTGAAATTTACAATTTATTAGATTTAATTTGATTTGATTTGAAATACAAATATGTTGTTAACTTTATCAAATGTTTTACGATGGCCTTTAATGTGACGCAATGGTTGAGGAATATGAAATGGTTCTACCGATTTCTAAATTGAAAAGCAAATATACTTAAAGGATTTTCGACACAAAAAGGTACTTGTTGTCTATAGATTGGTGGTCAAATATACAAGCCTAAATACAGGTCACGGCACGGGATGGATTAGCCTCCAACGTCAGTGTTTGAACACACTGAGAAAGATAAACTGAAAGTTTAACAAACGTTGCGGACACCAAGGTGCGTCACATGAAAACACTATTTACACACTATCTAGAATTGCAACCATTTTGTAATCCATCATGGTGCATTGTGCTATTGTTTTTGTATCTGATATAGAATAATATTCATAAAATATTAAATGTCTAAAAGAAAATTCCAATAAACCATTCAGATAACAGGGTGTCAGTTCATTGATAGGTGAACGTTACCAATTGAACTACGTTACATCACTTTGCACAATTCATCCCCTGAAGTATGTCATGTCACAATAGAAGAAACTAAAAAGGCTGGTTTTATTCTTTCAGGCATATCAAATGAATTTCAGTTCGCCTTGCCGTTAAGTTAACCGGCTTTGAGCTTCGATGATCTTCATAAAAATGCATCCGCCTAGGGATTGTAAGATTGTTCAGTTTTTTCCCCTGACACTAAGCAAATGACAAGCTATGCCCTTCCATTTTGCAATGACTTATCCAGGTGTGCAGAGAACGAAATAGAACGTAATCCCTGGAGTGTGAAGGAAGGCAACGTTGATGTGCCAAATCAATCCAAATTGAGGCAGTAACAATAAGAGTAACATTCCTGATAGAGTTTACCTATCCCGAGATGTTGGGAAGGTATCATTGTACTGAAAGACACACAAGAGAATGGTGGCTTTAAATATGAATTCAGTAATTGATAGAACATGTACCAAAGTGGTGTACATCAAACAGTATCCTACAGCTGTTTCGTCCTTCTAGAACTGGTCAGTGATGTTAGGGACACCATATCAGCTGTTTTCGTCCTTCTAGGACTGGTCAGTGATGCTGAAGGCTAGAATGTGAACAGAAAGAAGAGAATTCGGTAAATCGAAATGGGTCTAAATGTTAAATGTTTCGCTAATATAGAAAGAAGGGTCAGTGACCCCATAATTAAATAGTTTCGGTTAATTTCTGAATACTTTTAACGTACAAACTTTAGCGGTAATCTTATTTCAGCGTTTTTCGCGGATTCTGCTAATTATGTCCCCAAACAAAACATACTGTTTTTGCTCCGATTCTTATTATTCTTACATCCTCACTTTCTTCCTGCGGCAAGGTTTCTGAAATGCTTCTCGAAAACTGTTGGGCGGGATTCAACGAAACTTTACATGAGTGTTCGTTTATGACCAGCGGAGAGCATGAGTATTTTCGGTTTTTGATCGTTCATCCGACCGGTCAGCTGAACCGAGACCTCTAATTGTTCGAAATTTAGATATTGTCTGATTTTGATGAAATTAAGCATAAAGGTGAAGTATGGCACTACCAAGGCTACTTTATCTACGATTGAGGGGGTCGTTTAGGGGACATACGTAACAGTGCCCATTACAATGGGTGCCTGTTCATGTTTGCGGCTATTTGTACTTAAATGACGACTTTCTAGAAGTATACAATATCCATAAGATACATCGATCTACTATAAAAATCCCTAACTGTTCAGTCTGTGCAAATATCGGCAACCCGAGATCAGTCAAACATGTTTTTTTTTAATGTATAAAAAATGTCATTTGATAGGAAAGCCACTGCCAACGAAAAACAAATTGGAATTAACAACCTGATTAATTAGTCTCACCACTTCCCGTGATCTATTTCAAAGTTAAACATTGCAAGGATGATTTATTTTTGAAGCATCCTTCATATGGCTTATTAATAGCTGTCCATTCTCCTTCTATGTGTGGGGCCGCGGTGGCCGAGTGGTTAAGGTGTCCCGACACTTTAACACTAGCCCTCCACCTCTGGGTTGCGAGTTCAAAACCTACGTGGGGTAGTTGCCAGGTACTGACCGTAGGCCGGTGATTTTTCTCCGGGTACTCCGGCTTTCCTCCACCTCCTAAACCTGGCACGTCCTTAAATTACCCTGGCTGTTACAGGACGTTAAACAAAAACAAACCAAACCAAATCCTTCTATGTATCGAAGTGGAAGCGCATTATGTTAAGACACTACTGTGAATTATCCTCATCAAGCTACTTTTAACGTGCTCGTTTTAGCAAATCCAATGTATAAGACTTTCATCATCTTCATGATGAATTGGAACTACAACAATTCTTGCGAGGAAAGCCAGTGTACAGATAATACAAAAAACGCAATAAAAATTTATCAGAATGCTTCAAAGGCGAAAATTGCTAAAATAATATTACCGATGAAATAGGTATGTTAACAGCATAATGAAAAATAACGAAATGTGTTAACACATTTGTAATGATACAACACCATTTGGAACACGTATATAACCAAATTAGTTCAGGACCGTCAAAAATACATGCATCTGAAAAAGTAATTACATATCTCCACCACAAGAAGGCGGCAAATATATGCAAAGTATATTTTCTATGTCGCCTCTGCTTAGAACTAACTTTTGGCTACTAGCATTGTTAGAGTGTCAGTAATATATATATATATATACCATCAGCAGGAGTCCAATTCCAGGTAAGAGCTGTAAGTACGGAATGAATGTCATTGATGCAAACTGGGAAAAGATGGAGACCACAGAGTCGAGCCATGTGATACAGCGGCAGCCAAAACGGAATCTTATTTATAATCTGTATGTTGTAAAAATTATTGAAAAGGCTGAGCTATCTTTTTTTTTCTTTAAATTATTCTTAACCTGTAAAAATAGAGCCCGTGTCTGTCAATGACTGAAGGAACGTATGACGACTTTCCACTAGTTCTGTGCTGCGTTTTACTTTCACAATTAGAAAATTGAGTTATCTTCATTTGATCGAGATTTGCACCCCTTTGTTTTCAATACGAAATAAACAGAACAAAGAAATAAAATAAAAATATTTATTGACAAGGAAAATATGATAACACTGTTTGTCATTTGTACAAAGTTAACAAAAGTATAACAAATTTCATTATAAAATGAAAAAAAAAGTTTGTACCAAACGGCCCGAATGGAGATTCTTGATGATATCCTGTCTCACACAACTACAATAAAAAATAGCCACATATTCATATTGGATCAGGAAAATAGAAACAAATCCTTCGGGCTTTTGGTACATTTTCTGCATATTATTCTTTTAGTAAATACTTTAAGCGAAATTTATTTTTGGATAGCAACATAAATATCCATGAAACAAATAAGAATACTTAACGTAGAATTAAGTAATGCATCTCCTTGCTTTCATAAAGTGCATGGGTATTGTAAAATAATTAGTTGAAATTCATAAGGTGTTCTTTCCGTTCCCTCATCCATTTTGTGATCCGGTAGAAGGATAGAGGGACGGCGAGTTGAAAGCTGGTTGTAGTAGGCCATCTTCGCTAGCCAAGGCCTCTGATTACGTTACACTACACGAACGTCGTGGAGAGAAACGTAATCAGAAATCTACGCTAGCGAATATAGTACAATGTAGTAGGCAAGCTGGAGGCACTCCGGGCCGGAATGTCCGTACGGCGGAGGGAGAGGAATTCTGCGAATACTTTATTTAGTTTGTGATCCCGGCGTCTCTTTCCGAGGATGTCCCGTGTGTTTCTGGCACTGTCTTCTAGTAAGCAGGCGGTGGGTGGGATGGCGCGGTGTAGGCTGGTGGGGGCGGAAGAGCACTTTGTGGAGGGTAGGCTGGTTGACTTTGTGGGTGTCCATAAGGATGTGGCTGTCCATAGGGCTGTGGTTGTCCATAGGGCTGTGGCTGTCCATAGGGTGGAGGCTGAATCTGATTAACCGTTGCTGGAAACATATACAGGGCATATAGATTTACCATACATGTACTTCGAAAAAATCATGATTTGATAATAGTTTCAAAATAGGAGGAATTAATCTAGTACAATTGTATTAGAGTTCAGCTGGGAAAGTCTTTAACAAAATCTTTTGGGATGGTAACCATAGCTGCGATGGACGTTTTAAGTAGTCAGTCTGATGATAAACACTTTCATACATAATCATAAAGAAAGGAAAGTGTATACGCAAATTATTTACAATGTGGAGGGTAGTAGAGTGGTGTAACCCGGGGGTCGGGAGGATTTTTTTTTTTTTTTCTTCTTTTTTTTTTTGTTATCAGATATTACATGACGTTGGACTTGTCCGATACTTACCGACAGTGACTGTGTTTGTATTACTAGGCCGTATTATAGCCCCATGACTCCGGTTCTTTTTGATAAGACACAAAAATACTACAACTCCGATAAAACCAATAACTAGCATCGCTCCGAACACATATCCCACGATTTGTCCTGTATTCGTACTGAAATAAAAAGAAGAAATTATTAAAGAATGATATATTTCTATCATATTATTGAAATTTTTAACATACTATACTACTATGATGTCAGTTAAAAAAATGTTCTAAGGGCGATAACTCCAACAGGTATTTGCCTTTTGTATGATTCAAGCATACAGGTCCATAACTTTTTTCAGTTGCAATAAAATTGAATATTTTTCATATCCCCTGATCATGCATTTTTTATGTGTGATGATTTGTGGACAGTAGGGCTTCAATTTTATTATTTTTACGTTTATGTATTTGTCAAATGGGTGGTCACCCGAAAACATGTTAATATCCCCAAAAGCAACAAAGGAATACTAACACGTGCAGGTATAAATAGCATCAACCATAATTGTGGATGAAATTGAAATAGAGTTCAAACTTCTTTCAATAATTTTGGATCTTTTTTGCTAAAATTTCAAAACGCGTTTTTTTCGTATGATTTACTCACTAATCGCAACAGATTCGGCTGTAATAATATCCACAGCATCCCGAGTCACAGTAATAATGGGAGGCAGAGTAACTGTAATAGTAACCATAGTAACACACGTCCGCCTTGGTTACTGTAACCAAAACAAAGAGAAATTGTTATTGTTGTCATAGTAACACACGTCAGCATTGGTTACTGTAAACAAAACAAAGATAAAATGTTATTGTTGTCTTAGTTACACACGTCAGCCTTGGTTACTGTAAACAAAACAAAGAGAAATTGTTATTGTTGTCTTAGTTACACACGTCAGCCTTGGTTACTGTAAACAAAACAAAGAGAAATTGTTATTGTTGTCTTATTTACACACGTCAGCCTTGGTTACTGTAAACAAAACAAAGATAAATTGTTATTGTTGTCATAGTTACACACGTCAGTCTTTGTTACTGTAAACAAAGAAGGAACTATTGTTATAGTTGTCATAGTAACAAACGTCCACCTTGGTTACTGTAAACAAAACAAAGAGAAATTGTTATTGTTGTCTTAGTTACACACGTCAGCCTTGGTTACTGTAAACAAAACAAAGAGAAATTGTTATTGTTGTCTTAGTTACACACGTCAGCCTTGGTTACTGTAAACAAAACAAAGAGAAATTGTTATTGTTGTCTTATTTACACACGTCAGCCTTGGTTACTGTAAACAAAACAAAGATAAATTGTTATTGTTGTCTTAGTTACACACGTCAGCCTTGGTTACTGTAAACAAAACAAAGAGAAATTGTTATTGTTGTCTTATTTACACACGTCAGCCTTGGTTACTGTAAACAAAACAAAGATAAATTGTTATTGTTGTCATAGTTACACACGTCAGTCTTTGTTACTGTAAACAAAGAAGGAACTATTGTTATAGTTGTCATAGTAACAAACGTCCACCTTGGTTACTGTAAACAAAACAAAGAGAAATTGTTATTGTTGTCTTAGTTACACACGTCAGCCTTGGTTACTGTAAACAAAACAAAGAGAAATTGTTATTGTTGTCATAGTAACACACGTCAGTCTTTGTTTCTGTAAACAAAGAAAGAAATATTGTTATAGTTTTCATAGTAACAAACGTCCACCTTGGTTACTGTAAATAAAATAGACGACAACATAGTGTTCTTGTGGCCATAGCAACACACTTATTTTATTAATTTATATTAAAAAGATTCATTTCACTGAAATTAAGGCTTTCATTTACCAAGATCAGTAACCGATTTTCGATATCATCACAAATTCTAATCAATCATATCCTTTAAATAACTTAATCTAATGATACCATAGAATTATTTCATGTAATAACTACTATCAATAAACTCACCAGGCAAAATCATCAATGTACGTTGGCACTATGACGCGAAAGCAATTTTGTTCCGTAACACATATACTAAATAAATCGTCAAAATTGTTCAAAAAACGTTCATAAAAAAACCTAGTAAAGAGAATTCCTTGAGATCTGTCATACAGCCAGTAATTTATTTGGAAACATATATTGGTTTATTTACAGACACAAAAACCATCAATAATCGGGGTGATACAAACAATTACATGATGCACAGGCGCCTGCTTCTGTTTAGAGTTTATAGAAAACAAATATTAGCCCCTACTCTTACTATAAGTGTAGGGGCTAATATCTTTTTCTATAAATACTCACCAGAAGCAGACGCCTGTGCGTAATTATACAACCCCTTTGTAGTGTTACATTTCAACAGTTCCAATGGTTACGGAGGCAATGGTAAAACTCATATATACACACATGTCCATTCTCGCTTGTTTCACACTATTTTCGTGTGTTTGAGCATTGTGTATACCTAGGTACAAACTACGAATAAATTCATATACAACACCAACAAATACCTTATAAATGAAATCAAACAATGTTTGCCTTAGAGAATGCTTATTATTGTAAACAGATTTAAGTTACCAAACTGTGATAATGATGCTTAATTATAGATAATTTATACTGCCAACCTGTTTGAATTGCTTCATTATACCAAATACATAATAACTTGATAATATCAAATACATAATTACCTGATATACCAAATACATAATTACCTGATAATATCAAATACATAATAACATGATTTTACCAAATACATAATTACCTAATTATACCAAATACATAATTACCTAATTATACCAAGTACATTAATATTACAATATACCAAATACATTAATATTACAATGTACCAAGTACATTAATATTACAATGTACCAAATATATTAGTATTACAATATACCAAATACATTAATATTACAATGTACCAAGTACATTAATATTACAATGTACCAAATATATTAGTATTACAATTGACCAAATACATTAATATTACAATGTACCAAATACATTAGTATTACAATTGACCAAATACAATTAAAAATGTACATTAGTATCACAATATACCAAATGCATTGATATTACAATATACCAAATACATTTATATGACAATATACCAAAAACATTAATATTACAATATACCATATACATCACAGGGACTTGAGAATCAGTTACAGTCTACATGTATTTGGACCTCCCCTAGTGTGTATAGCACATTTTCAGACGGTTTTGGGGGGCTAGATTAAAAATCGATAAAAATGACATCCCCGGTGTTCAATATAATATTATAATGTGTATTTTGAAAGTTGTCCAGAATAAAAGAGACGTCAATACTTAAGCATATCTATATATATGTCTCGTGGAAATACTAATCATATTTGGATATATTCCTGGACAGGTCACATGACGTGCCACATATACATGTACCAAGCCAGTACGCATCCTTGAATATGTTGAACTTTATTTCGATTTAAAATTCAGTGACGATGTACATGTACATGTATGTTTGTAAACAAAAGAAGTGTCGATGTTTAGTATATATCTGTATATAACATTGTTACGTTAGAGAGCTCAGACAGAAACTACATGTACATCCAGTAACAGAGCTTTATAGATTAATAAAAGGTTATGGTATATAAGTAAAACATACTTACCAACAATAAGTTCTAACATAACGGCCAGTAAAACCCAGGACGTCTGGTACGCCATCTTGTTTGTTTGGACAATGTCCAAACAGTTCTTACATGACCACTTGTGCGTCAATTAGGCCAAGTTAGATTTAAAAGGCTCTACCTGTATTTTCACTTGTGTCCGTGCATGCACCAGGCTATTACTTATACCTGGACACTGCTACGTCACGTCTAGTTTTACACCTGGTCAACAAAAGCTATTTACGGTTTTAGACTAGTCGTAAGCTGATTAACCATGGCGTGATCTAAACGAGCATTTTATTGGAAGATAAACATTTTCCCCTAGCGGGAATTTTAACTGACTTTAAACATATAAAATAAGTCATTATATTATAAATTTTATTGAATTTATCTCATTAGTGTCTTCGTCAGTTCAAATAATATTAAATGCCTATAATTATAATAACCAGGGCCATGTAAACCATCAACGTAAACGTCATACCCTACATATCTGAAATTACGTAATATTGAACCAAGTGGTTCGGCAGACAGTTGGACTAATAAATCAATATATAAAATATCATGTTTTAAAATGGACTGAACAATAAATAAAAAAGAAAAGGCTGTTTTTTTCCCCAAACAAATCACCTAAAATTATACAATTTATAATATTACATTATTGTACCTTCCTCTAAAGTTTTGAGCTTCTAATTTTATCTAAATGTTCGAGAATAAAGCCCTGGCGTATTGGACATGTAATGTTAAACCTCTGCTTTAGAACCGAGGCTTCACGATGGTTTGATAATGTAACAGGAGAGGAAAATGCAAAGACCAGACCGGGAATCGAACCCGGGACCTCCGAACTCAGGACGGACACTCTAACCATTTGAGCTACCTCAAGTTCAAGTTCTTTATTTCCTTGAGCCTTACGGCTCATCGGTTCAACAAATATATACATGTACAGAAATGATACAATACAAAAACCACACACTCGCATACACACACTCACACACAACCGGACTAACACATACATTGTACAACAGGTAGAGTGTAGAAGGACACCTGGACACCTGGTCACCGGCGTTCAGCCAATTCCAGTTCCTCTAAAATCATAATCTGGGATTGTTAGCGTTTATCAGGGAGCTAAGATCACAGAGCTGTTGTTGTTGTGTTCTTGTATCGTTAGGCAAGGCATTTTTCTCATTGCCCTGGATGTCATGCAGCGGACTTATGTCCATGTAACTTGTGGATGATTCTTTTGCTGTATGTTTAAACTGAATGTATATATTATTCTACAGGCGACACCTACAAAATCTATTTTTCCTTTTCCTTTGTTTTAAATCCTACACAAATGGATTTCATACCGAATGATTATTTGCACAGGGACATGTAACAATGATTCTGGAGGTGGAAGAGGAGGTCTTGTGTATAGTATACTTTAATGAGTATACTTGTCCCCTCCCTCAATGAATTGATACATGTCCATGTGGGAATTTTCTACGTGTATGGTATCATATTCCATTTTAATAAAAAAAAATAGCTTTGAACTACATCATGTATGTGCTCACATAGTTCTCAAGCGATTTCATTTTGATTGTATGCTATATGCAATTAATAAAAAAAGGTATATCCGCCGACATATTTCAACGGCACTCGTCACATCTCGGCAGATTCCGAACATTCATTAGATTGATGAAAGATAGCGGGATCGGCCGAAGTTAGCCGAATGAATTCACCGGTTGTTTCCGTAGCTTCATCAGGAATAAGTACAATAAATTGTATTCTTATGCTAGTTTGATAAATCGTTCGCCTGAAATTGTATAAAGAACAAAAAAGACACGTGGTATTGATAAATCAGTATAATTTAATTAAATACATGGAAATACAATCACAGAACAATACAGAAGAATATTCTTATATTCATATCTTATTTTGGCAAAAAAAATATTATCTACTCTAAAGATGAACACATATACCTCGTAAAGCGAAAAGAATGGAATCTCTTTGTTGAAGTGGTCGGATTAATGACAGTCAATGTTTGATTGTGGACGCTTAACTGGGAAAGTTCAAATGCATATTGTACACGTAGGGATGTGTTGAAAATGTTTATTATATTTTGAATGGGTGTTGATCAAAATACAAATGTACATGCTGTGATAGTTTCTGTATATTGCTGCAGTTTTGATGAGAAAGTTACAAGCCATGTGCATCTTGACGAAAGAGAGATGACCAATGTCATTACATGTATCATGTTGTTGTTTTTTCTTTCTTTTCTCTCTCTTTCACTGCACAGATCCCTCGTGTTCCTTGTCTTCATGAAGAGTATATGGCGGTGGGTCGTAGCTAGGAATACTCTCGCCGTCGTCCTGTATTGGGGGTAGATACTCGTTGGTGTGGGGATGTCCCGCTGGTGGAGAAGGATATCTTCTCTCCGTCCTTGAAACACCTGTTAAAAACATATATTTTCTAGCTGGGTGACGTCATAATGTTTAGAATTTTACACATGACATGGACGGTCAAACAGCATAAAGTGATGGATTGTGTTCTATGACATGGCAGTAGAATAGTGAATACAACATATGAAATCTACAAACGTCTTGAGAAAATCTACCACATTATCAGAGTTACTTCCCTTCGTTTGACTCTCAGTTTTGCGATAAGCTGGACAGCCGCTTTGGGTCGAGAATAAATCTACCTTAAGATGACGTCTATTTGTCAACAAGTTTCAATACCAAATCATTATTCTTATGAAGTTCAATATATATATCAAATTACCATTAAACATTGAACTGTTTCAAGATTCGATATGAATACAATTTGGTGACAGTTAAAATTAAACATGTAAACTTAATTATTTTAAAACAATTGTGAAACAATTTATATCAACTTATATTAATCACGCTTGTTGGCCCGAGTGGAAGCGCGCGACTAGCCGACTACATTCAAAGCTTTCTACAAAGGACAAGCCAGACCCCACCTACAGAACGCCAAGTAGATGTGAAGCTCTCATCTGTATAAACATATAGAATCATAGGAAAACGTAAAAAAAAAAACTAAGCTAATACACTGTACCAGGCTAATCTATCTTACCCATAGAGACTACAACGCCAGAATTTACAAACTTTGCGCGCTATAGAAGAGCCAGGCGAGACATGGTCGATGGTTATGAGAGGGCAATATAAAATATGTGTGTCAACTTTTATAGCTAGTAACATGAACATCACCACCACAAGACCTGAAGCTGTATAGACTAAAAAAACAACCACTAAATATCAATAAACTTTTGTTTCCCTCACAGAACCATGGCTATATGGAACAAACCGGAAGATGTAACAGCAATATCTTAAGAGTATTGGAGTCCAGCCTTGACTACCACAGGAATAACTAACTCCTTCTATATAACTACAGAAAAACTTAAAACAAAAACCAACTTTAAAAATACGCCGAAACCTACAAGTAACCCGTGTTTCTTTTCATTCTCTGTAGATCATTAATTATATATCATTAATCAATCTAACTTATACGTAGGTAGGGCTATGCTTTATCACTAGCTAACTTGCTAAATATTCATTTTAAGATCATGTTATTGCTTTACCAAAGTTTATATGTATAACTGAGCTGACAGAAAATATCATTCCTGGAGTCAGAAATTAATCTGGGTATCTGTGAATGTCGCTCGTAAAAAGCAGTCAGTGGTCATGTTTGTTGTTCCAGTCGGAACTCCTTGGAGTTCTGAGTGACCGCCAATCGGAACACTCTGCCAACGTAGCAATCGGAACCCCTCGTCATTTTTTCCGAAACGTTCGCAGACGGAGGCGAGGTGTTCCGATTGCCAACGTAGAATACCGCTAGATGTACATGTATCCCTACACTAACCGAATTACTGAAATAGTACTAAGGTCGACAAATGTCACATGGATATTGTATGTATGGCAGTATTACAACTTACAATCTAGACTTGTAT
Organism: Pecten maximus; assembly: GCF_902652985.1. Taxonomy (NCBI): domain Eukaryota; kingdom Metazoa; phylum Mollusca; class Bivalvia; order Pectinida; family Pectinidae; genus Pecten; species Pecten maximus. The sequence continues at coordinate 18,745,338 of NC_047026.1, forward strand.
TAAACTCGGGCGGGACGCTGATCCGCTCTATCGTAGTTTTCGTTGCTTTGTAACAACAACATGTGACAATAATGACGATTGATACCAGTAATATCGTGCTGCATACCACTATACCGATCACGGTCGCTGTAATTCTGAAATAAAACAGGATCTTTAAGTATGAACACTTATATTGCAAATTATCAACAGGTCCTAACTTGGTCCTGGTTTCACCAACAATCCTAACTTAATGAATTCCCAAACTTTAACTGTTCGATAGGGAAGCATTATTGGATTTGAGGGGAAATGTTAGTTAAGGAACTTTTCATAAATTACGTAATTCTTTCCAGTGAAAAACGACAATTAAGGAGCTTCCTTATGGTATATGGAACGTTGATGAGATCTAGTCCGTTTTTCCTTTAGCCCAACATAAAGCATACTCACACCTATGTATTCGGCCCGACCTGGGCTTTTATTTGAAATGGCCAACTTTTGCTCTCCGGATGTAGTCTAAAAGGACATTCCCGATTGCCTTAGCTTGTAAGGTGATCATATAGTGCCCATAGCGCCCACGGTTTTCCTTTCTACCACCATTCACCGAAAGCCATAAGGAAATGGGGTGGGGCGGGGAGCATTCACAAAGACAGACGGACCAGACAGACAGACAGACAAGCAGGCGGACGATATGATGCCGATGAACACCGTCAGCCGTTTAGTCAGGGGTAAATGAGCTATAGATAACGTCTGGTACGTACGAGGAACAGCACGTTCTATCCTGTATTGTCCCGCAGCACGTTGTCGAACAGAACAGGGTTCCTTCCTGCTGTGTACTGGCATGGTCAGTATAGCTGTAGTAACAGTACTGCTGCGCTCGTATCTCTGGTCAAATAAAGGGAGAATAATCGACATTAATACGAAACTGTAATTCCAAATCCAAATCAATAAAATGATGACAAAGTACAAGGAGAAAAGGACCAGGCGTCCTGAAGGACAAACGTCTTCTGCTTCATTGACGACCCCCACTATATACAATGTAGGTAGAATTGGGGTTAAGTCACATTTCCAAATTGAGAACTAGGTTGGTGACAAGGGAACCACTTGGTATACATCATTATACTGTAGCAGTAAACATCAAGCACGCCAAAGGTGTACAATGACTAGATTCCTTTCCTTAATTAGTGCTCGGCGTTTTATGCAATCCGCAATATATGGTTCGGTATGTACCTGTCCACAAGTGTTGTAATTGACATGTCGGGGACACATGCGCTTGCATAGAAAACTTTGAAATCATAATGTGCTTTCCACAATACACATAGCACTGCTATATGATATATTTTTTAAATTCACGTTTTCTATGCAAGCGCCTGTGGTCGTGGATATAGATGTTAAAATTGCAGGAGGGACTCGGGATTATGATTTTACGTTCAGCTGGGAAGAAATTCACACAAACAGTTGTAAGAGTCTGTACATGTAATAAACAATAAACAAATAAGAATTAAGGGAAATGGGGAAATGACGTCAAGGATCTGGAGACGTCTTCATGTAGCCTGTGGATATAATGGTACCACTATTCGGTAACCAATTGTGGTTTACATACACAACAATGCACCTGTGTGTTTGCTTGTCACCATTGAATGAACCATGTTAGGTATCCATTGTCTAATGTTTGGTCAACTTAATATCACATTAGAAATGAATATAGGTGTAATTATTGTTAAAGATTATTTTCTCATGTCATATTTCTAAATCAGATCAGTGATGAACTAAATACTAGATATTAGAAAATAGTATTATGTTTAATTCATTAAAATCTTGATAAATCGGTAATTTGGACGCCTCGGAAATGTCTTTTTAATTATCTATGAGCTATATACTTTCAGAATTAAGGTAATTACTTAAACATATAGAAAAGAAAATCTCAACAAAACTTATAGATATACACTTAATAACCATGTAATATGGAAAACATACAGACCTGTGATTAGTAAATATCCGCTTAAAAAATGCGTTACAAACAGTGCAGCCATGTTGGAACTTCCTGTATATAGAAAATATGGGGCCCAAGATATGGGATTGGCTATTTCAAACTATCTTATTATGTCGGAAAACCCAGTTCAGGGTGTATTTTATTTTCCATTTATCTATTCATTTATTTATCTATTAAACAAGGTTGAAGAATTTTCAAATGTATATTTTAGATTTTATTAAATTCAAATTTAGTATACAATGATAAACATGTTTTGAATTCATTTAAAGAGTAAATATGTTTATTGTTAAAAAATCTTTTTTTTATTATTACCAAAGAACATGCATCTATACAATGCCTGTAGCTTGAATTTATCAGATAGCTGTTTCTGCCGAGGATTTCCGTTATTTCGGTTATTATCTAAAATCGTTTGGGTCTATATGACATACGTGTCGGGCCATTCCACCTCATTGCCAGTCAATACGTGTGCATTCTAGCACATCATCAAATGTTGAGCGTCTTGAGAGATCTTTGTTGATATACTGGACTCGATTCTAGAATGCACTGTTAGCTTACCATAGTTTGAAATAAATATATACATAAATAAATAAATAAAAACCGTGTTCTTCGTGGTTACAAATTAAAATAGAAATTTTCATTTAAAAGAAACTTATTGCAATAAAAACATTTTGATATTGTGTGTCAATCAGCCATGGAGAATGGGACATTCAGCTAATATTTTGACATATAGACACGCGTTTCCGGATCCACTAGTGTATTGAGACGTATCTCGTACACCTGTGTACCTCCTAATACAGATCTCCAATGCAGGGTGAGCATACTGCTATCTTTTCTCGATTGTTTACACTGCTTGTCGCCAAAACTTATAATATATCTAATTATCACCAATACGTCGAAAACCACCCTCACCCCAATATATCAGCGTCAACTACCTACCAAATCTTTCGGGGTGCAATAGTACATATCTAAATAATGGAGATAATAATTAAGGCAGGGATCCGTGAGGGGACCTTATAATACATCTAAATAAGGGAGATAATAATTAAGGCAGGGATCCGTGAGGGGACCTTATAATACATCTACATCTAAATAAGTGTAGGCTAAGGCAGGGATGCGTGAGGGGACTTTATAATACATCTAAATAAGTGTAGGATAAGGCAGGGATCCGTGAGGGGACCTTATAATACATCTACATAAGTGTGTGAATAAGTCAGAGATCCTTGGCGAGACCTTTATAATACATCTAAATAAGTGTAGGATAAGTCAGGGATCCGTGTGGGGACCTTATAATACATCTAAATAAGTGTAGGATAAGTCAGGGATCCGTTTGGGGACCTTACAATACATCTAAATAAGTGTGGGAATAAGGCAGGGATCCATGATATGACCTTATAATACATCTAAATAAGTGTAGGATAAGTCAGGGATCCGTGTGGGGACCTTACAATACATCTAAATAAGTGTGGGAATAAGGCAGGGATCCGTGAGGGGACATTATAATACATCTAAATAAGTGTAGGATAAGTCAGGGATTCGTGAGGGGACCTTATAATACATCTAAATAAGTGTGTGAATAAGGCAGGGATCCGTGAGGGGACCTTATAATACGTCTTAATAAGTGTAGGATAAGGCAGGATCCGTGTGGGGACCTTATGATACATCTACATAAGTGTAGGATAAGGCAGGGATCCATGAGGGGACCTTATAATACATTTAAATAAGTGTAGGAATAAGGCGGGGATCCGTGAGGGGACCTTATAATACATTTAAATAAGTGAGGGAATAAGGCAGGGATCCGTGCGAGGACCTAATAATACATCTAAATAAGTAAGAGAATAAGTCAGGAATCCATGGCGAGATCTTACAATGCATATCTAAATAAGTGTGGGAATAAGTCAGGGATCCGGGTTCGGACCTTATAATAAATCTAAATAAGTGAGAGAATAAGGAAGGGATCCGTGATATGACTTATAATACATCTAAATAAGTGTGTGAATAAGGCGGGGATCCGTGCGGGGACCTTATAATACATCTAAATAAGTGAGAGAATAAGGTACGGATCCGTGATATGACCTTATAATACATCTAAATAAGTGTGGCAATAAGTCAGGGATCCGCGAGGGGACATTATAATACATCTAAATAAGTGAGAGAATAAGGCAGTGATCTGTGGTGTGACCTTATAATACATCTAAATAAGTGTGTGAATAAGGCAGGGATCCGTGATATGACCTTATAGCACATCTAAATAAGTGTAGGATAAGGCAGGGATCCGTGGTGTGACCTTATAATACATCTAAATATGTGAGAGATTAAGGCAGGGATCCGTGATATGACCTTATAATACATCTAGATAAGTGTGGCAATAAGGCAGGGATCCGTGGTGTGACCTTATAATACATCTAAATAAGTGTGGCAATAAGGCAGGGATCCGTGGTGTGACCTTATAATACATCTAAATAAGTGTAGGATAAGTCAGGGATCCGTGGTGTGACCTTATAATACATCTAGATAAGTGTGGCAATAAGGCAGGGATCCGTGGTGTTACCTTATAATACATCTAAATAAGTGTGGCAATAAGGCAGGGATCCGTGGTGTGACCTTATAATACATCTAAATAAGTGTAGGATAAGTCAGGGATCCGTGGTGTGACCTTATAATACATCTAAATAAGTGTGGGATAAGTCAGGGATCCGTGGTGTGACCTTATAATACATCTAAATAAGTGTGGCAATAAGGCAGGGATCCGTTGCGAGACCTTTATAATACAGATGTGACAGAAGGCTTGGCTTGATCAAGTGATGTATAAAGATACCTTTAATTCGTCAGGACTTCACTGTACCAGCCGAAAATTAGTTAGAAATCCGAACACATGTGTTCACTATAAATAGCCCAGTAAATAAGGTGTGAATTACAATTAGATAGACATTTTACTGGTATGACCCCTCGTGGTTTCTTTACTAGAGTATACTTATCCAAGTTACAGCTCCATTACGACACCCAAAAAATCATGACAAAATTTAAGTCAATACACTCGTTGTGTTATATATGCGTACAGATAATGCAGTATTGAGAACGTATACATATGTATGTAAGGAATATAATGTGTATCTGTAGTAGATACCAGTGGAATCCTTGACGTTATTTTTCGGTTTTCTTCCCCGAAAGAAGTAAGCTATACTCTCTGTAGGGGAATGGCCTTTCTGTTATATAGAAGTTACTTCCCTTCCTTCATTTTTGTCTGTACATGTGTTTTGTCTCTAGTTTCATGTTAACCACAAAAACATAATGTTGCTTGGAATTAATTCTAATTATGAAGTAGTTTCTCATTCATGCATGATGTCGACAAAAACGTTATAGTCACATACTGGAACCACTCACATTATTTCCCCTTTGTTCGGCTGCGTATACGCACAATGCACATTATTTTAGTTTGTACAAAACCGAAGGATTGCTACATTTGTAGTTCGAAACCAGGCACGGACACTCTAGTGTATCCCTGAACAAGATAATTCACTCTGTTGTGTCCAAGTCGACACAGCTGTGAATTAGTGTTTGGTAGGTCAATTCAATAAATGTCGTGTATAAACTGTTACATAGGTGTAGCGCCGAGCCGTACGCTCCCCATGAAGTTGAAGAAGATACTGGCTGGCTTGCTTAAGGCCAAATAACCACGGTCAATAATCTGTGAAGTGCTTTAAGACGCCCATATTGCTGTGAAATGACGGTATATTGGAACTTCAATTATCATTAGAAAACAATCTTCCTTTTTTGACGAGTTTATTTTGATTAAATTCGCTAGATAATAATATTCTGTGTTGCGCAGTTTTGATGATACTTTGACCATTATGTTTTATTTATACACAGGAACAACTCACACTTTATTTCCCCAATATGATGCTTCATTTCATACATAAACAATAACCAAATGGGGAAAATATCAGTGTATTTGACAATTTCAAATTCTGGAGGGACGATGATATTTTATAAAAGGTTGATTTCGAAAGAAAATTTACCCCAAATGTGTTAGTGACACCCCAAATTCTTTATTTGTGTTCCCGTGTTAATATACAAATGTACCTAGTTGTCGTCCATAGTGTAGATCTATACAAACATAATTATAATATGTTCTAAGTAAACCTTGTCCCATTGTACAAATTGAGAGCAATTTCCCAAACCGGATATAAATATTTGCATTTTATCAGTGGTGCAAGTGGCTTTTGGGCGATATATATTTTTGTATTGTTATATTGAATTAATCGTTTGAATAAGATCTTTATATTTCATTTTACATTATTACTCTTAGACTGGCTACTAGCACCAGAGACATATATATATGTCTCTGCTAGCACATGAGTTTGTGAAATAATTGCCCAGATAAATTTGCACTGTACGCTACATTATTCCCTCCTTCGATTGAGGAACACATTTATAGAGTTCAATCTTATCTATAATATTAATAATAGTCTAAAGACACTGACCAGTCCGAGTATTATACCCTTTCCACTTATGTAAGTGGACTTTCCTTTAGTAGTACATACACTTGAACCCCTATAATCACGTGACAAACACGCGGCCCCAACGAGGCAGACATGCAGAACATTCGGATCACATGCAGAACACCGCCACGTGTGTACTCTATAAATTTACTTTCACGATCTTCCTCCATGTCGTCACTGCGTGAAGCAATGAAACTTTATTTTTAAATTTTCCCGACTCTCATTTTTTTTCTTATTTGCTTGTTTAGTTCTGTGATCCATTGTTTAATCAAGAAAATTGCGGTCCGCTGTGCTGTGTGAATTAATTAATATCATTTAATCACATTAAATTATTTTCCTACTGTAGAAACGTATGTGAATGTGCCTCTCTGTCTATTGTAACATTTAGCACTGAGTAAACACTGTACCTTATCAGCACGTTAACCTTAAATATGGAGTATTCATATGTATGTATAAAAAATATGTAAAGATATCTTCAATGCTTATGATTGTCTGTATTTATTAATCAAATGAATTGCATAATAATACATACATGTACATATAATATGTGTTAAATACACACAGAAGTGTTGCGGAAGTTTGTGATAAACATATGCCCGCTATGGTATAATTTACAGGAATCTGCTACAGTCGATAACTTCTATTCGCTACAAATACTGAGGTGATTGCATCATGGTCTCGCACTGAAAACACTGACTAAAACGCTGCTTTAGCTGAAAATAAACGAGGATTGCGTCAGCGGGTCCTGGCAGTAGTTGTACTGATAAGGTAGACGGCATATAGGACATCGAATTCAGATTTGATCAAGACGGTTCAAAGTCTAGCTAGTGAACGACCCTGTAGTGAAGTGATAGCTGACGATACTTACTGGAATTATATTATACGAGTTCTCATCAGAACACAGACAGGAACATAGTGTCACTCAATCACGTCCATACATGGATTATTAGACGAGAACAACTGTGGGTTTATATAAAAATAACCGGATATACATGGTAGATACATCTGTTGGTAAGTAGACTATAACTATAGTACAAAGATGCTGATACAAAGGAATGGAGTTGTTTAACATCAATATATAGTTAGTTTAAATCAATTTCATTGCAGATAAAAGCAAATAGATTGGACAAAAGTTATTCGGCAACTTACCTACGTCATTTCCGTAACAAGGGTGTATTTTGTCATGCAACAGATATTGTATTATAACGAAGACGGAGATAAAGATAGGAAGGAGATAAGGAACAAAACAAAAATAGAATGTGTTTTGTAAGGTGCAGAACATGTATGTGGTTTAATCAATATATAAATCTTTTTATCAATGTAACTTATATATGTTTTAATTAACATCTTGCCATAGTGAGGTTTAGCTATTACTAGTTTCCATTTAAAGTTTGTTATTTCTTTGAAAAATCTTATGTTTATTTAGTTAAATATCTGCCTATAGGGGGCAAGGATAAGGTGTATCGTTAGATATATGACAAGTCACTGTAGTGGTGTATGTTAGATATATGACAGGTTACTGTAGTGGTGTATCGTTAGATATATGACAAGTCACTGTAGTGGTGTATCGTTAGATATATAACAAGTCACTGTAGTTGTGTATCGTTAGATATATGACAAGTCACTGTAGTGGTGTATGTTAGATATATGACAAGTCACTGTAGTGGTGTATGTTAGATATATGACAAGTCACTGTAGTGGTGTATCGTTAGATATATGACAAGTCAGCGCTGTAGTGGTGTATGTTAGATATATGACAAGTCACTGTAGTGGTGTATGTTAGATATATGACAAGTCAGCACTGTAGTGGTGTATGTTAGATATATGACAAGTCACTGTAGTGGTGTTTGTTAGACATATGACAAGTCAGTGTAGTGGTGTATGTTAGATATATGACAAGTCAGCGCGGTAGTGGTGTATGTTAGATATATGACAAGTCACTGTAGTGGTGTATCGTTAGATATATGACAAGTCACTGTAGTGGTGTATGTTAGATATATGACAAGTCAGTGTAGTGGTGTATGTTAGATATATGACAAGTCACTGTAGTGGTGTATCGTTAGATACATGACAAGTCACTGTAGTGGTGTATCGTTAGATATATGACAAGTCACTGTAGTGGTGTATCGTTAGATATATGACAAGTCACTGTAGTGGTGTATCGTTAGATACATGACAAGTCACTGTAGTGGTGTATGTTAGATATATGACAAGTCACTGTAGTGGTGTATGTTAGATATATGACAAGTCACTGTAGTGGTGTATGTTAGATATATAACAAGTCACTGTAGTGGTGTATCGTTAGATATATGACAAGTCAGCGCTGTAGTGGTGTATGTTAGATATATGACAAGTCACTGTAGTGGTGTATCGTTAGATATATGACAAGTCACTGTAGTGGTGTATCGTTAGATATATGACAAGTCAGTGCTGTAGTGGTGTATCGTTAGATATATGACAAGTCAGTGTAGTGGTGTATCGTTAGATATATGACAAGTCACTGTAGTGGTGTATGTTAGATATATGACAAGTCACTGTAGTGGTGTATCGTTAGATATATGACAAGTCAGCGCTGTAGTGGTGTATCGTTAGATATATGACAAGTCAGTGTAGTGGTGTGTGTTAGATATATGATAAGTCAGCGCTGTAGTGGTGTATCGTTAGATATATGACAAGTCACTGTAGTGGTGTATGTTAGATATATGACAAGTCACTGTAGTGGTGTATCGTTAGATATATAACAAGTCACTGTAGTGGTGTATGTTAGATATATGACAAGTCACTGTAGTGGTGTATGTTAGATATATGACAAGTCACTGTAGTGGTGTATGTTAGATATATGACAAGTCACTGTAGTGGTGTATCGTTAGATATATGACAAGTCAGCGCTGTAGTGGTGTATCGTTAGATATATGACAAGTCACTGTAGTGGTGTATGTTAGATATATGACAAGTCACTGTAGTGGTGTATGGTTAGATATATGACAAGTCACTGTAGTGGTTTATCGTTAGATATATGACATGTCAGTCCTGTAGTGGTGTATGTTAGATATATGACAAGTCACTGTAGTGGTGTATGTTAGATATATAAAAAGTCACTGTATTGGTGTATCGTTAGATATATGACAGGTCAGTGCTGTAGTGGTGTATGTTTGATATATAAAAAGTCACTGTATTGGTGTATCGTTAGATATATGACAAGTCAGCACTGTAGTGGTGTATGTTTGATATATGACAAGTCACTGTAGTGTTGTATGTTAGATATATGACAAGTCGCTGTAGTGGTGTATCGTTAGATATATGACAAGTCACTGTAGTGGTGTATCGTTAGATATATGACAAGTCACTGTAGTGGTGTATCGTTAGATATATGACAAGTCACTGTAGTGGTGTATGTTAGATATATGACAAGTCACTGTAGTGGTGTATCGTTAGATATATGACAAGTCACTGTAGTGGTGTATGTTAGATATATGACAAGTCACTGTAGTGGTCTATGTTAGATATATGACAAGTCACTGTAGTGGTCTATGTTAGATATATGACAAGTCACTGTAGTGGTGTATCGTTAGATATATGACAAGTCACTGTAGTGGTGTATGTTAGATATATGACAAGTCACTGTAGTGGTGTATGGTTAGATATAGGACAAGTCACTGTAGTGGTCTATGTTAGATATATGACAAGTCACTGTAGTGGTGTATCGTTAGATATATGACAAGTCACTGTAGTGGTGTATGTTAGATATATGACAAGTCACTGTAGTGGTGTATGGTTAGATATAGGACAAGTCACTGTAGTGGTGTATCGTTAGATATATGACAAGTCACTGTAGTGGTGTATGTTAGATATATGACAAGTCAGCGCTGTAGTGGTGTATCGTTAGATATATGACAAGTCAGCGCTGTAGTGGTGTATCGTTAGATATATGACAAGTCACTGTAGTGGTGTATGTTAGATATATGACAAGTCACTGTAGTGGTGTATGTTAGATATATGACAAGTCACTGTAGTGGTGTATGTTAGATATATGACAAGTCACTGTAGTGGTTTATGTTAGATATATGACAAGTCACTGTAGTGGTGTATCGTTAGATATATGACAAGTCACTGTAGTGGTGTATGTTAGATATATGACAAGTCACTGTAGTGGTGTATGTTAGATATATGACAAGTCACTGTAGTGGTGTATGTTAGATATATGACAAGTCACTGTAGTGGTGTATGTTAGATATATGACAAGTCACTGTAGTGGTGTATGTTAGATATATGACAAGTCACTGTAGTGGTGTATGTTAGATATAGGACAAGTCACTGTAGTGGTGTATGTTAGATATATGACAAGTCAGTGTAGTGGTGTATGTTAGATATATGACAAGTCACTGTAGTGGTGTATGTTAGATATATGACAAGTCACTGTAGTGGTGTATCGTTAGATATATGACAAGTCAGCGTAGTGGTGTATGTTAGATATATGACAAGTCAGTGTAGTGGTGTATGTTAGATATATGACAAGTCAGTGTAGTGGTGTATCGTTAGATATATGACAAGTCAGCGCTGTAGTGGTGTATCGTTAGATATATGACAAGTCAGCGCTGTAGTGGTGTATCGTTAGATATATGACAAGTCACTGTAGTGGTGTATGTTAGATATATGACAAGTCAGCGCTGTAGTGGTGTATGTTAGATATATGACAAGTCACTGTAGTGGTGTATCGTTAGATATATAACGAATCACTGTAGTGGTGTATCGTTAGATATAAGACAGGTCACTGTAGTGGTGTATCGTTAGATATATGACAAGTCAGCGCTGTAGTGGTGTATGTTAGATATATGACAAGTCAGCACTGTAGTGGTGTATGTTAGATATATGACAAGTCAGTGTAGTGGTGTATCGTTAGATATATGACAAGTCACTGTAGTGGTGTATCGTTAGATATATGACAAGTCAGTGTAGTGGTGTATGTTAGATATATGACAAGTCACTGTAGTGGTGTATCGTTAGATATATGACAAGTCAGTGTAGTGGTGTATGTTAGATATATGACAAGTCAGTGTAGTGGTGTATGTTAGATATATGACAAGTCACTGTAGTGGTGTATCGTTAGATATATGACAAGTCACTGTAGTGGTGTGTGTTAGATATATGACAAGTCACTGTAGTGGTGTATGTTAGATATATGACAAGTCAGTGTAGTGGTGTATGTTAGATATATGACAAGTCAGTGTAGTGGTGTATCGTTAGATATATGACAAGTCAGTGTAGTGGTGTATGTTAGATATATGACAAGTCAGTGCTGTAGTGGTGTATCGTTAGATATATGACAAGTCACTGTAGTGGTGTATGTTAGATATATGACAAGTCACTGTAGTGGTGTATGTTAGATATATGACAGGTCAGTGTAGTGGTGTATCGTTAGATATATGACAAGTCAGTACTGTAGTGGTGTATTGTTAGATATATGACAAGTCACTGTAGTGGTGTATGTTAGATATATGACAAGTCAGTACCGTAGTGGTGTATGTTAGATATATGACAAGTCAGTACTGTAGTGGTGTATCGTTAGATATATGACAAGTCACTGTAGTGGTGTATGTTAGATATATGACAAGTCACTGTAGTGGTGTATCGTTAGATATATGACAAGTCACTGTAGTGGTGTATGTTAGATATATGACAAGTCACTGTAGTGGTGTATGTTAGATATATGACAAGTCACTGTAGTGGTGTATCGTTAGATATATGACAAGTCACTGTAGTGGTGTATGTTAGATATATGACAAGTCACTGTAGTGGTGTATCGTTAGATATATGACAAGTCACTGTAGTGGTGTATCGTTAGATATATGACAGGTCACTGTAGTAAAATATATATATGCTAAGTGTGTAGTGAGAGTCTGAGATGATGCAATCACAGTAGTAAAATATATATGCTAAGTGTGTAGTGAGGGTCTGAGATGATGCAATCACTGTTGTTAGGCAGTCGGAACGGGGCGCATGCTCTGTAGAATGTCACAAAGGAATTTATGACATTTGTGTTAGTAGCGGACATTAAATTACCATCATTATGACATTAACTATTCTCTAAGTAAGTCTATACTCTATACAGCGCAATAACACATTAGCAGGTCCCTCGCGGGATCCGTGTTATTGATGGCAGTGTGCCTGATGACCATGGTTCTCGTGATGTAAGGCCAACTTTTTAACATTATTTTTGCATTGTTCACGGTAGACAGGTAGGGGTAGGGCCAATATTTTACATGTCCTTGTCGTCATCTATGATGTGATTAATTCTATGGTTAAATGTGTGCGATGACATACAAATCTACTGTCTGTCTGTCTGTCTGTCTGTCTGCCTGCCTGCCTGCCTGCCTGCCTGCTTGCCTGCCTGCCTGCCTTTTTTGTCTGTCTGTCTGTCTGTCTGTCTGCCTGCCTTTTCTGTCTGTCTGCCTGCCTTTTCTGTCTGTCTGTCTGTCTGTCTGTCTGTCTGTCTGTCTGTCTGTCTGTCTGTCTGTCTGTCTGTCTGTCTGTCTGTCTGTCTGCTCTGTCTGCTCTGTCTGTCTGTCTGTCTGTCTGTCTGTCTGTCTGTCTGTCTGTCCATTTTATTCATATTTATCAAGGCATTATAATGAATATATTTCTGGAATTAGAAAAGAAGTTTCATAAAATCAATTTGTACCCTTGGTTAGATTTTGGTGGTCATCAGTTAAGGTTAATAGATCAAGGTCAAACACTTGATCGCACGCATAGTACAACGTACTTATAGTGTCCCGTGTATCTTCCATTGATTTAGTTCATTTAATACCATAGTTGCATAAAATGTATTCCATATTCATAAGCAGTATTTCAGTAAAGCTCGTGTTTCTGTAATTAGAAGCATTACGAGATCCCCTGATTATTAATAATATTAGCATGTTGGGTTTTTTGGGTTTTTTTTTTTTTACATCATTACGGCCTGTCAGCGGACAAGCTATCCTCTGATGTCTATACACGCGACATCTGGTGAAGGGTTTTACATGATATATATTACTACGAGGGAATGAGATATATTTATCTCGTCTTTCTCATTTATATGCACATACAGTAACTGTATACCTAACGTAAACCGGAAAACTGGAATGTATATCGCAGTGCACTATGGAGCTGACACTGCAGTAGGCTTGAGTTAACGCGCACTGTGCAGAAGTTAACATAGCAGTTCACTCAGGTAAATATAGTTCACTGAAGTTAACACTGTAGTACACTGGAGTTAACACTGTAGTACACTGAAGTTAACACTGTAGTACACTGGAGTTAGATTGTAGTGCAAGGGAGTTAACACTGTAGTACACTGAAGTTAACACTGTAGTACACTGAAGTTAACACTGTAGTACACTGAAGTTAACACTGTAGTACACTGGAGTTAACACTGTAGTACACTGAAGTTAACACTGTAGTACACTAGGGTTAACACTGTAGTACACTGAAGTTAACACTGTAGTACACTGGAGTTAACACTGTAGTACACTGAAGTTAACACTGTAGTACACTTAAGTTAACACTGTAGTTCATTGGAGTTAACACTGTAGTACACTAGGGTTAACACTGTAGTACACTGAAGTTAACACTGTAGTACACTAGGGTTAACACTGTAGTACACTGAAGTTAACAGTGTAGTTCATTGGAGTTAAGATTGTAGTGCAAGGGAGTTAACATCGAGGTTCACTCAACAAAACAAAATAAACTCTCCAATATCACATGTAGTGCGATACATCATTGTGATACGGGAAAGCTTGTAAGACAATTAACACCATACGAATGACCGCAACAGTTGTGTAACGGTTTTAAATAGGGGAAGATCTAGTTCGATAGAGTTGTATTAACTGTTAATGATCCGCTTTAAAATACTGTTCATTTTGAGTGTGGAATATTTCAACCATTCCCAAATATGTATTACAAAGGATTCTTGTCAAGTATAGAGATGTTCTAGAAAATAACAAAAACAAAGAAGGAGTACATGCTGAAAGAGCTCAGCTTCTGTTGGAAGAAAATCGGTTGAAGATATTAAATGCTCCCACAGAAATTGATGAGAATCAGGACGGTGTGCACGGAGTGTGACGAGGTGTACAAATATAATTATTTACATATCTGGTATGTACTCTCTATTTGGCGTTTCCAGTGATGTTGACGTATTTAGACTTTTACATTTCTGTGAACTTCAGTCTGGTGCGTAGGGATACATTGTTGACAGTGAGTGAGGTTGGGCCCCGATTCGGCATCAAGTTTAAACTATGATTCAAATCAAAGCATATATGAATACGTAAATTGAAGCTGTAAATGCATAAAATACCTAACGGAAATGGAACGAAAAGATGATGTTATTGTGGAACTATATTCGGTTTACTTAAGCATTGATGTCAATTTTTTTAGTTTCATAGCTACGCAGATTCATACAGTTTGCAAACAAAATTTGTTTCATACTCCGATGAAACTAAAAAAAATGACACCAATGCTTAAATGAAAAAAATCTCAACCAATCAGAAAGCCGCATTCTGCGTACAAACAATGGAAAATTAATTATTTCCTATTGACAACTTTTCTCAACCAAATTGGAATCAGCTGTTGCCAGACTATTCCGTTAGTGCTTATTGGTTGGTTTTTGTTTAACGTCCTATTAACAGCTAGGGTCATTCAAGAACGTGCCAGGTTTTGGAGGTGGAGGAAAGCCGGAGTACCTGGAGAAAAAAAACACCGGCCTACAGTCAGTACCTGGCAACTGCCCCACGTAGGTTTCGAACTTGCATCCGAGAGGTGGATGGGCTAGTGACGAAACCTTAACCACTCAGCCACCGCGGCCCCCTTCCGTTAGTGCGTGACTATTTAATTTGTTTAAGTAGTAAAAATGAAACAAATGTCAAACTTTAAATATAAGATTTTTTGTTCACTGTTGTGTACTAGCAAACAACAACAAATATTTCGGAAATAAGTTCTTTTAATGCCTTAAACAGTCATAACTACCAATTTTCATCCACTCTAGGATTTATGTTCGCTTTCACTCTGTAGCAGAGTTTATTATAAATGTGCTACAATGTGTGTTTTCTGTGTGTGTTCACATGTGTGCTTTTAAACACATTCGTGAAAACTATTTTTGAGTTACAGGGATTCGAACGTTCTTTTTAGCTTATTTGAAAAACATCGATCTATTTTATAGACTTTGATGTCCTTTTACATGTACCTTACTCTCTTTGACATTGATATCACAAAGTTCACATCAACTGTTCGTTATATTTTTTTTATTATTTTAACCCACTTTTTGATTTAATGATCTGAATATACAATACAAATGTATTCTTTAAAAATGAACATTTTATCTGATTTTAAACTCAAATCAAATAGAATTACAATATATTGTTCGGCCCTAAATGACCTTAGCTCTCGATGGGCCGTAAAACCCCAACAAGCAAGCAAACAAAATGTGTTTTATGTGTGTGTGTGTTTTATGTGTGTTTTTATGTGTCCTATATGTTATGTGTATGTTTTCTACGTGTATAGATGACATAACAATTTAATATATTGATTCGTTGACCTGTGACATTCAAGGCAATAACTGAACTGAAGAACTCAACCATCAAATTAATTAGGCACCAACGTAAGTTTTCTCCCAACCGTTCATATTTATCTACACTTGTACAACTGACCCATTCCACCACGAGGCAAGTGGAATATGGATACCTTGTCCCATTCACCAAGATACAAGTGGAATATGGACACCTTGTCTCATTCACCACGAGGCAAGTGGAATATGGACACCTTGTCCCATTCACCAAGATACAAGTGGAATATGGACACCTTGTCCCATTCACCACGATACAAGTGGAATATGGACACCTTGTCCCATTCACCACGATACAAGTGGAATATGGACACCTTGTCCCATTCACCACGATACAAGTGGAATATGGACACCTTGTCCCATTCACCACGATACAAGTGGAATATGGACACCTTGTCCCATTCACCAAGATACAAGTGGAATATGGACACCTTGTCCCATTCACCAAGATACAAGTGGAATATGGACACCTTGTCCCATTCACCAAGATACAAGTGGAATATGGACACCTTGTCCCATTCACCACGATACAAGTGGAATATGGACACCTTGTCCCATTCACCAAGATACAAGTGGAATATGGACACCTTGTCCCATTCACCACGATACAAGTGGAATATGGACACCTTGTCCCATTCACCACGATACAAGTGGAATATGGACACCTTGTCCCATTCACCACGATATAAGTGGAATATGGACACCTTGTCCCATTCACCAAGATATAAGTGGAATATGGACACCTTGTCCCATTCACCAAGATACAAGTGGAATATGGACACCTTGTCCCATTCACCACGATACAAGTGGAATATGGACATCTTGTCCCATTCACCAAGATACAAGTGGAATATGGACATCTTGTCCCATTCACCAAGATACAAGTGGAATATGGACACCTTGTCCCATTCACCACGATACAAGTGGAATATGGACATCTTGTCCCATTCACCAAGATACAAGTGGAATATGGACATCTTGTCCCATTCACCAAGATACAAGTGGAATATGGACACCTTGTCCCATTCACCAAGATACAAGTGGAATATGGACACCTGTTTGCATTCCACTACGATGCAAGTGGAATATGGACACCTTGTCCCATTCACCAAGATACAAGTGGAATATGGACACCTTGTCCCATTCACCACGATACAAGTGGAATATGGACACCTTGTCCCATTCACCAAGATACAAGTGGAATATGGACACCTTGTCCCATTCACCACGATACAAGTGGAATATGGACACCTTGTCCCATTCACCACGATACAAGTTGAATATGGACACCTGGTCGCATTCCACTACGATACAAGTAGAATATGGACACCTTGTCGCATTCCACTACGATACAAGTGGAATATGGACACCTGTTCGCATTCCACTACGATGCAAGTTGAATATGGACACCTGGTCCCATTCCACTTGGAGTCAAGTGGAATATGGACAACTAGTATTCCATCACGAGGCAAGTGGAATTAAAAGTTGATCCGATTACACTGCGAGAAAATTAGTGTATGATAATACCAACGCATTAGGTGTCAGATTCAAGAGGTTTCACTTTAATATCAGTCTATCCATCTACATCTATACATTATATACAGGTTATTGTCAAGTTAATGGCGTAAACTCATGTTAGATATATGACAAGTGTGTATTTATCACATATATATATATTATCAACCATCAAGTGTGTATCCGGAATTATAATTAATATCATCTGTTTATGTTAGTTTATATATTGTTCCGTAATTTGTGTCCGTCCATCACCGGAAGTTGTTTTTATGTTTAGTTGAGAAGAATAAAATATAAGTTGGAGGCAGCACGTGTTCGAGATTTTCTATATTGTACACACAGCCAAGCAACCCCCAACACAACATGAGATTTTCTATATTGTACACACAGCCAAGCAACCCCCAACACAACACTCAGACAATAATCAGAGTTTGAATACATTTAAACAATACTGTTTTGTTACAGGTAAATAATGTATCGGGTTCTACTAAAACAAGGATATCCAGTGTCCGGAGGGCGGTCCGTGTCTGTCGCACGGTCAATTGCGGAGGTTTGTGGATGTGGTCAAGCTAGACGCCCATATGAACTCGGCTACGTCACATCCGCCTTGACAAGACATGGAATGGCGATGTCATTCGGAACATCGGTTAGACGAGGTCAGAAGCATCATATCCGAAGTGACCTTCCGGAGTCAAAACGTGTGATTGTCAAACTTGGCAGTGCTGTTATAACGAGAGAGGATGAGTGTGGCTTGGCACTTGGACGTTTGGCTTCAATTGTAGAGCAGGTCAGTCAGTAATTTAGAGCATACAACTCCAAAATCTGTCATGTGGCTGTAAAAGCACTAACAGTGGAAGATTTTTCATGGAGGACATATTGCAAGTCCCCATGGTCTGCCGTAATCAGCATCTCACGTTTTATTCATTTTGATTAGTGACACGGTCCAGCAGATTATATATATTTATATACAGACGTTCGTTTGAAATCTAATGTTGAAAATTGTGATTTCAATGAATTATGGGAGATTACACTTCCCCATCCATACTTCATCAAATTGTCAAATGCAGAATCATTCTTTCGTTTATGTAAACATTGTACCAGGTATCGGAGTTACAAAATCGTGGAAAACAAATGATGATGGTCACCAGTGGCGCCATAGCGTTCGGGAAACAGCAGATGAGACAGGAACGCATAATGTCTATGAGTGTACGCCAGACATTGGCTAGTGCCACCAGACATGTAAGACATACGTCATCAGTCTTTTACGCGTAGTAATATGTAACTGTTTTGTTTATAATAACACTTCCGCCGGAAGTCCCTATAAAAATCCGATGTTTTATTAAAAATGTTTGTTTCCAGTGAGTTTTCCCATAAACCTGTGATTTAGATACAATGACGAAGAAAAAATGTAAACTTGAACATAAATCCTTCTTTTTATCCCGTGGATGTCGATTACTGGCATTTTCATCTTAAGTTAGCACAGCAAATAAGATAAATTCAACCGATAACTCTTCAAAAGTGTATTCATTTATTTGACGTCTTTTTTCCAGACCGGTCCTTTGATAGAGCCACGAGCTTGTGCAGCAGTCGGACAAAGTGGCTTGATGTCCCTCTATGAGGCGATGTTTATGCAGTATGGTGTAAAAACTGCACAGGTTAGCTGTTACATCAACTAATTTACAACAGAGGTCACGTGATTGTTAGCTATTATGCAATCACCACATTACAACATTTAGTCAATTTCCAGCCCGAACGGAATTTACCGAGATATGTCTGTGATTGTCCACCATGTCCATCACGATTTCCTTCAAACATGAAAAAAACGAACAAAAAACAATTGAAGGAGCAGATTTTGAGAAAGTGTTCATCCTGTCTGCGGTATGAAATACGGTATATGGTTCTATTTACATCCCTTTATATTAAAGCTTGGGACATTTGACAATCCTAATATTGGCGTCGTAAACGAGATCAGTTTTGAAGGTGTTCTTCTTTTTTAACAGGTGCTGATAACGAAACCTGACCTGTATCACGAGTCTAGTCGAATGAATCTCATGGAAACTTTGATGGAGCTTCTAAACCTAAACGTCGTTCCCATCCTTAACTCAAACGACGCTGTGTCACCACCACCTTTAGCTGACCAAGACCTTTCCGGGGTAGGTTCTCAGGTAACGACACTACTAACCAGACATATAGGACGTCACTTGTAACATACATGGCGTTATATATGGTCACGTGTAAAATACAGGGCGTTATATAACCTCACGTGTAAAATACAGGGCGTTATGTAACGTCACGTGTAACAAACAGGGAGTTATATAACGTCACGTGTAAAATACAGGGAGTTATATAACGTCACGTGTAAAATACAGGGCGTTATATAACGTAACGTGTAAAATACAGGGAGTTATATAACGTCACATGTAAAATACAGGGAGTTATATAAGGTCACGTGTAAAATACAGGGAGTTATATAAGGTCACGTGTAAAATACGTAACGTTATATACGTGGCGTTATATAACGTCACGTGTAAAATACATGGATTTATATAAGGTCACGTGTAAAATACAGGGAGTTATATAACGTCACATGTAAAATACAGGGAGTTATATAAGGCCACGTGTAAAATACAGGGAGTTATATAAGGTCACGTGTAAAATACAGGGAGTTATATAAGGTCACGTGTAAAATACGTAACGTTATATACGTGGCGTTATATAACGTCACGTGTAAAATACATGGATTTATATAAGGTCACGTGTAAAATACAGGGAGTTATATAACATCACATGTAAAATACAGGGAGTTATATAAGGTCACGTGTAAAATACAGGGAGTTATATAAGGTCACGTGTAAAATACAGGGAGTTATATAAGGTCACGTGTAAAATACGTGACGTTATATACGTGGCGTTATATAACGTCACGTGTAAAATACAGGGAGTTGTATAAGGTCACGTGTAAAATGCAGGGCGTTATATAACGTCACGTGTAAAATACAGGGAGTTATATAAGGTCACGTGTAAAATACAGGGAGTTATATAAGGTCACGTGTAAAATACAGGGAGTTATATAACGTCACGTGTAAAATACAGGGCGTTATATAACGTAACGTGTAAAATACAGGGAGTTATATAACGTCACATGTAAAATACAGGGAGTTATATAAGGTCACGTGTAAAATACAGGGAGTTATATAAGGTCACGTGTAAAATACAGGGAGTTATATAAGGTCACGTGTAAAATACAGGGAGTTATATAAGGTCACGTGTAAAATACGTGACGTTATATACGTGGCGTTATATAACGTCACGTGTAAAATACAGGGAGTTATATAATGGTCACGTGTAAAATGCAGGGAGTTATATAACGTCACATGTAAAATACAGGGAGTTATATAAGGTCACGTGTAAAATACAGGGCGTTATATCGGGTCACGTGTAAAATACAGGGCGTTATATCGGGTCACGTGTAAAAATTCTTGGTGTTATAAAACGTCACGTGTAAAATACAATGCGTTATAATACTTCTTGTCTTCCACAATAAAGCAGACAATGCGGTCGGTGCATTGTTTTTCATGTCTAACTACTCAATATTTTAAATCGAGTTGACCATACCTTTACAGGTGATCAGTCTGAAGGACAACGACAGCTTAGCCGCCCGCCTGGCGGTGGAAATAGACGCCGACCTGATGATAATTATGTCTGACGTTGACGGACTATACAACCGACCGCCTTCCATGGACGGGTCGTGTCTTCTCCACACATTCTGTCCGACCAAGCAAGGAGCGGGGGTCGTGTTCGGGGAGAAGTCGAGAGTGGGACTTGGGGGAATGGAATCTAAGGTAAACTTGCTTGAATACGGAAATACTTTGTTGGAATACTGAATAAGGAAAACTCTCTTTAATTCTTCAAAAAAGCGTCAAGAAACTTTCTTATTCTCTTTATACTGCAGGAACTGTACGATTATAATTAATGCTTTGTTTCAACAATATTTTTTAAGTAGCATGTGCCTGACCCGTCATGCCCAATAACACAACAATATGCAAGATTACGTGGCGGATTAAAATCCGAATACAAAATTGTCAAACGTTTCCATAATTGTCATAATATACATGTATATTTGTCATAAACGGTACATATGTCAAAACACTTTAACATGTAAAGCATGTCTATCCTTTCCAATCATAAAATTTTTGGTTTTCTGCATCGAGAACTTAAATTTACTTTTGAAAAATCTCTTCTATAGTTTAAACTTGAAGAACCCATCAGGTAAAGTTCGTTGGTAAAGTCTGATTGTAATATTAATCGTCGTCAGTTTATTTATCCATTTTCTGTCTTTCCCTACCCCTTTCTCTCTCTTTATTATGTCCTTGTTGTACCATTGATTATCGTCTCTCGTTAGGTACGAGCAGCCACCTGGGCGTTAGAAAATGGCGTCTCTGTTGTAATTTGTAATGGGACAGACAATCGAGCGATAGCTAACATCATTGACGGGAAGAAGATAGGGACGTTCTTCACCAAAGAAGAACCACGAGGGGCTACGGTCGAGGAGCAGGCTCTACAAGGTTTCTAAAACTATATAATTCAATCTTGCTTGTAACAAGTATTTTCATTGGCTTAAAATTTATCTGAACCCATAACGTAAAAAGTGAGGTCGTCGTTTGTAACGTCGCTTTTTATTGGCTTATTTAGGGGCGAAATAATTTCCACGAGAAAAGAGTTCGTCAATAAATGTGGATTACTAGAAGGATTGTGTTAAATTATAAGTATTAACTTGAACATATTTGTATGTAAGGGAGATAAAACTAAAACACGGAGTGTGCTCAAAATAAAACTGCAAAACGATTTATGATAGTAGTATAATTCTCCAGTTTTTGTTTTTTGTTTTAGCTTTATAACATAGAAATATATTCAAGTTAATCCTGAAATTACATCGCTTTTATTATTCGAAAGATAATTGGTTACAGCTTCCTATAATGATACTACAGTACTGCTTCAAACAAAAATCAATAAAATGGCACCCACAGTATTCAAATAAAATGAAAACAGCGCTCTAAAATGATCGGTTTTTAGACCGAAAGTTACATACACAATAGAGGCGTATTACAGTAGACTTTTCGGGATGCAATGGATTATTTGATCACTTCATATTTAAAAGATAAGAAGAGAAGCTCAATTTTGTTTGGATTGTTTACAGCGAAAAGTATGTAACCTTTGGCATTGTATACAAATATACAACAGTTAATTTATGTTTTCAATCGATCATTGGTCGGCGATGTAGCGCCTTAGAGTATACCGAATCAATACCAGTCCGTTGTCTATTTTATTTCTAATTATTTCACAATAACGAATGCCTTTCGACGCTCTTTAAAATATTGATAAAAATCGTAAATCCGTTGAAGTACAAATGAAACGAAATAAAAAATATGCCGATTTAATCATTTTGTTCATCGTATTACATCCAGATTACAATATATGCCATCGTGACATTCCTACCTGCATGTTAAGTAGTTAGTGTACACAAACATGGTTTCATCACTATGTCCATATCTAGTATTACATATATTTCCCCTCTATTCCCATATCTAATATTGCACATACATGTATTTAATACATTTAAAATAGAACATACCAACTGACGCACAGACCAAGGTATGGAATAACTAGGTATGGATTTACAGGTATGGAATTACAGGTATGAAATTACAGGTATGGAATTACAGGTATGGAATTACTAGTATCCTATACATTTATCATATCAAATTGTTTGATATTATCTAATTAATTCAAGATCAAATGTATGTTTGTTTGATACTAGAGATAAAAGGCAGACTAGCTTTAAATTTATCAAATAATGACTCTTTCCTTCTTCAATATTTTGATAGCGCGAGAGGGAAGTCGACAGCTTCAAGCGATTGCACCAAGCCAACGAACTGCTATTATTAACAGACTAGCGGACTTGTTGCTGGAGCGGACGCAGGATGTACTGGCAGCAAACAGGCTAGACGTCAGTTTGGCGGAGGAGAAAGGTAAATAGAATTTTACGGCGGAAAAAACCACGAAAGTATTTTGGTTTATTCATAGGTTATTGTACCAAACAGCAGTATCCGATATAGTCGGTGAGACGAAACCTGAAAATAGGCGGAGTTATATTTAGCCAGGAAACCAGTAACTAACTAAAGCTGACAGAACTCTGACGAGAGTCGGTGAGACGAAATGGTAGTAAACAAGTAGGTAGCTAACGTCGACAGAACACTGACGAGAGTCGGTGAGACGAAACCTTGCAATAGGCGGAGCTATGTAGCCAGTCAACCAGTAACTAGCTAACACCGACAGAACACTGACTATAGTCGGTGAGACAACACTAAACAAAAGATGTCATGTAGCCAGTTAACCAGTTAACATATAGATATCACCGACAGAACACTGACGAGAGTCGGTGAGACAACACTAAACAATAGATGTCATGTAGCCAGTTAACATATAGATATCACCGACAGAACACTGACGAGAGTCGGTGAGACAACACTAAACAATAGATGTCATGTAGCCAGTTAACATATAGATATCACCGACAGAACACTGACGAGAGTCGGTGAGACAACACTAAACACTAGATGTCATGTAGCCAGTTAACATATAGATATCACCGACAGAACACTGGCGAGAGTCGGTGAGACAACACTAAACACTAGATGTCATGTAGCCAGTTAACATATAGATATCACCGACAGAACACTGACGAGAGTCGGTGAGACAACACTAAACACTAGATGTCATGTAGCCAGTTAACATATAGATATCACCGACAGAACACTGACGAGAGTCGGTGAGACAACACTAAACAATAGATGTCATGTAGCCAGTTAACATATAGATATCACCGACAGAACAGAAGTCGGCGTAAAGTAGGCGACAAGTAACTAATACTGACTATTGTCGGTGAGACGAAGAACTTTAAACTAACTAATTAACTTGCTAACTAACTTATAACTAACTAATTTACCATAAGATCCGCTTAAACGATCAGGACAACTTTCCACGTCTGACCACGACGAGTGACGTAAGAAAGGTCTAGGTCTTCTTCAACCTACTGCAAGTACATCTGAGGCGACTGGTTCTACTGTATTATAGAGGGTATTTTTGTTTTCCTGATAAGAAAATACGTAATCTCACTACATTAGTTAATTAAAAACTATTTGAAAGTGGAACATTTTCAAGCACACCCTATTACTAAATAATTGATAATATTCGGGAATAATTTAATTTCGCTATATTAAAAACAAATGTACATTTGTATATAAGTGTTTACTGCAGAAAATTTTACACGACGTGTTGTCGAAATTTAATATTAGATCCGACGGAACCAACCCGATATATTACCCCAATGAAATTAAAGTAAACCATTTATATTATTGAAGGAATCGAGGGTCCCCTTGTTGCTCGTCTTGGTCTGACTGAGAGTAAGCTACAGACTCTTGCTACTGGACTACGACAGATCGCATCAGCCAGTGAGAACACCATAGGGCAGGTGTTACGACGAACGCGATTGGCTGATGGACTGGAGCTACAACAGGTCACGGCCCCACTCGGAGTGCTCATGGTTATCTTTGAATCTAGACCAGACGTTCTACCCCAGGTTAGGTATTCTATGCTGGTCACAATTGATAAGAGCATCTATTGAAAAAAATATATCAAATGTCAGAAAGATACTACATATCTACTATAAGGCACTACATCTAATTAAAAATTGACATCCTACCCCCTCTTTCAAAGTTTTTGCCCCGAACGCCGTTTTTCTTGCCAGTTTCTAAATCACCAGATTGCGGACACCACAAATCAAAATTTACAAACTGTAACAGAAAAGAGAGCTATTTGTTTATACTAAAGATCCAATACAAAGCTTCAGCATCCGAGTCCATCGCTTAAACTAAAGGACATTCCCCCTAGCTCGAAGTTGTGTACGACTGTTATCATATTTACAATGAATGTCTCAATATGACGTATATATATCTAGCCTTTCCCGTTTTGCAGGTTGCCGCCCTGGCTATAAGCAGTGGTAACGGACTTCTACTTAAAGGAGGAAAAGAGGCCGTCCACAGCAACCAGCTTCTTCATAGTCTGGTCCAGGAGGCCCTGCAACCATACGTTCCCAAGGAAACCGTCTCCTTGGTAAAGAACATGTTAATGTAAATGTTCCGATACATATTGTTACGGCATCACCTGTCAGATTATAGTGGTTTTTTACTGTTTGGTACCTTATCAAACTTACATTTAAGGCGACCGAGCTGGCCATTATCCGGGATTTGATACTGTACACCGCATTATATGGTGAAGTATTGAACGAATGAGCGGCAGATTTAGTCTAAAAAATAACAAGGATGAAATCTGCCTGTACGTCAAGGTTGCAGGAAAGCAACAGAGACTGTCCATATTAAAATATAATAGTAATTCCAACTCAAACTCAGTAAAACGAGGTCAAAATAATAAAAAGGTCTTCATTGACGACATCCGCCATGCAAATCTATGTCAAAATGAAAACTATGGTGTTGAAAACAGAATTATATCAACAAGCATAGAGCATGTCTTCATATCGAAGAAGGAAAAAGATTATTAACAAATTAGCTCGAACATTTTGCTATAATCTTCATCATCCCCCATTTCTCAATGCCTTCATTGCGTTGTTATATTTGCCCCATCAATAGTCAACATCTGTCACGGAATTGCGAAATTATTGTGTGGCAACAAGTCTTAATATCGAATCGACCGCACACGTAAACATCGTAGGTAGATGAAGCAGGGTTGTTACTAACTAGAAATGGAAAATTAACAATTGGAAAATAAAAAAAAATCACGCTTTTCATACAACTTAGTTGTACATGTAAACTGTCGCTGCTGGTTACGTTGTAAATAAATAAAGCATTATTTTCCTTTGTGCTAATGTGATACCATTATAAACAGCATATTTACCGCCCTGGTAGGTTAAAGTTTTTCCTACAGTAATATGTGAAGTAATAAACATGTCATATTCAAAAGTAGCAATGAACAGATATTTATCAGCAGTATGCAAACAACAATATGATACATACATGCAAGCAAAAACCCAATTATAACTCAAAACCAATAGACAAGTGCAAAATACGAAGGATCAAGTGTATCTCGCTAGAAAAAAAATGAAAATAGTAACACACCTGCTTCCCTTGAAACGATATTTACATGTCAGAGAGTGAAGGGATTGCTCCCATTATCAATATTGCATTGTTGACTGCTGACACAAAAATTCACAACGCAAAGTTTTCAGAGTATATACTAATGTATACACAAAGACAATATGACATCTCGTTGGGAAGTATTTGATTGCCTTGCTCGATATAAGGTTTTACCTTTACGATGCTCAAGATTATGTCTTGTAGTTCTGCTATCACCACTTTGATTCTAATTATGAGAGCATGACATTGGTTGGATTTTACCTGGCCTTTGCCGCGATGACATTAATTGGATTTTGCCTGGTTATTGTCGTCGATTACATTAGTTAGATTTACCTGGCTATTGTCGTCGATGACATTAATTGGAGTTTGCCTGGCTATTGTCGTCGATGACGTTAATTTGGATTTACCTGGCTATTGTCGTCGATGACGTTAATTTGGATTTTACCTAGCTATTGTTGTCGATGACATTCGTTGGATTTTACCTGGCTATTGTCGTCGATGAAACAGCAAAGGCTAATAACACCAGGTCTATTCATCCTTTACATCAATGTGATCTTAGTAATCTTAGCGATAAAGTCATCTTTTTCTTCATGTTTTGCCCTCGTTTTATTGACTTTGATATAGAATACTGGTTTTCGGTAGTGTCGTGTCCTTTCTTATATACTGTGACGTCATATATAGACTGACCTTGACACTTTATATTTCAGATCAGTAGACGCGAGGACATACACGACCTGATACAGCTGTCGGACTACATAGACCTGGTCATTCCTCGGGGTTCCAAGGAGCTCATCCGGGACATTTCGGATCATAGCAAAGGAATCCCCGTCCTAGGTCACAGCGAGGGTGTATGTCACGTGTACGTGGATAGAGAAGCAGACATTGCCACGGCAACCAGGATAGGTACAGTTATACATTGCATTAACCGATGTACATTATACAATAGAGAAATCCAAGTCACCATAATCCACCGCAGATATAATATTCGTCGTGATAGTTTTTATCTGAAATTTGAAGTTCTTGGTAATTATGGAACAAACTTTAAATTTACCTACTAGCTGTAAAACATGTAGTTCCATGCGCTCTAATGTTGAATTTATACAAGAAAGCCAAACAAAACATCGCATCTTCTGTTTTTTTTTTAGTGAATTCAAGACGTACTGTCCCTTCAGCGTCTAGAAAAATAGTCTTTGTAAAATGTTCTGCCTATATCTGCCATCACTCACTATGTCGTGGAAGCTGATTTTATAGATTTTGGCAAAATATTTAATATCTGTTTCATTTTATGTAAATGTTACCTATCCTTGTATCATTGTCCTAGTGTGTGACAGTAAATGTGACTACCCGGCCGCATGTAACACAGTAGAGACCCTCCTCGTCCACATTAACATGTTTGGTACCCACGACTTCGACACCCTCGTCGACACCCTCAAACAGAATTCAGTGAGTATTAGCTGTGACTCTGTAAGAAATGAAAATATCATGTAACACTGGTCATTCCGTATACAACAGGCAGAGGCAGATTTAGTGTTTATGAGGACGGGGTTATTGAAAACAAAAATTGTAAAATATCCTAGATGATAAAAGTGTTTTGTACATTTATAGAAACATTATTTTTGAATCTTTGGTTTTTTTGGGGGTTTTTTTTTTTGGGGGGGGGGGGGGGGGGGTTAACGTCCTATTAACAGCCAGGGTCATTTAAGGACGTGCCAGGTTTTTGAGGTGGAGGAAAGCCGGAGTACCCGGAGAATCGAGAATGCCATATGTGAATAATTTCAAATAAATAGCATCCCGTTCTTGTCGTATAATACACACAATTTATACAACTGGACAATGGACAATTTTCTAAATGATGACCAAGAGAGTATGATAAAAAATTCCGTGTGAGTAAGAATACCTTATGATGCCATAATCCTTAGCTAAGGACCTTTGACATACATGGAAAATTACTTGATGACATCCTATCATCAACTAAGGACCATGGACATTGGAAAAAAGTTCATAGACCGTGATACAAATATAGATTTTTGATACAGCATATTCATTACACAAAAAATCATTTTTATCAAAATTTCACCGTATTTCTTTAATGTTTATGAGTTAAGAAAAAAATGTAACCAAGCATTTCAATACTGTATAAAATGATGTGAAATAAGGCAAATGTTCATGTAATACATGCATATAAAACAGGCGGAGTTTCCTTGATTTTATTAATAACACAGGGAGTACATCCTGTTGATAAAGCTTAACATTTTAACTTACATCTATTTTAAATATCTATTTCAACCTCTGGTGAAACAACATATGATAAACCCGATATGCAAATGAAACCGTAATTTTAACTCAATATTGATTAAAGGGAGACAAGTAACGATCACACAGATGTGTATGGGGACTAATGAAGAAATACAGGGATAATAGCATAATGTGTTTCTCAAATCTTTCTCAATTTACCATCATTTTCCAACTAATTTGAATTATAAACAAGACAGTGACGGGCTTAATACATTACATTTAATTGTTCCACCTTAGACACACCCACTAACAAATATCAAATTAATATGGCCTTTGTTAGCCCTGGCACCATGTCTGGTGTAAGTAATTAAACTACACATAGTGTCAGGGCCAGAGGAAACCCAGGCTAGTCATATGTATACATGTTAGCCAGTACTTAGGGTTTTATATTGGAATCGTTACAGGTAAAGATATACGCTGGTCCAAGACTGGCCAACAAGATGAAATTTGGCCCTCCTCTTGCCAGATCTATGCACATAGAATATGGCGACCTTGAACTGACCTTGGAACTTGTTGATGACGTAGAGGATGCAATATCACATATCAATAAATATGGAAGTTCTCATACTGACACCATCGTCACAGAAAATGGTAATATACCCGAAGACTAAGTGTTCCAAATACTAACTAATACAAATCAATAGAGAAGAAAAGGTGAAAAAAAATGGAATACCAAAATAAAAAAAAAATAAAAAAAATAAAAAAAAAACTGTAGAAAAGAACAAAAATATTATCCTATGAAATACCATTATTTAAGTAACTATTTGCATCGGATAGAAATTTTCTAGTGAGAAATACAAACAAATATCGATCGTTAATATTAAAGAATTATTGATACGGAATATTCATCTTATTTCATGATCATATACATAAACTTTAAACACTTCTGTAACTTTTTTTCTCTATATGAATAATTTTGATTTAAAGGTACTGGTCCGTTTATGCGTTGTTTTTCTTGCAGAACACACAGCCGAAAGGTTCATCCAAGGTGTTGATAGCGCCTGTGTGTTTCACAATGCCAGCACTCGCTTTGCGGACGGATATAGATTTGGATTGGGTATGTATCGGTTATATTGAATTAAATCAAGTGTGCATGAACATTTAAAAAAAAAACACATCCTAAAATGTTATTGAACATCTGTTTATCATATTAATAGTCTTGTTTATACTGACAAACTTTAATAAAAGTTTTTGTTTTATGGAACAAGAATGATTTATGATATCAAAGCTTTCACGTACAGAAATAACAAAACATTGAGAGAGAAAATAGTCTTTATTTTCGCAAAGATAAGCAGATGATGATTAGCACACCAGTAACAATACTTGCCATTGAACACAATGCAAATACACTGTAATCAATAACTAACGCAGTCCTAATTTAGTAGAATGCGTCAATCCCGAAAACTGCTAAGATAAGATTACCGCCAAACTATGTATGTTTACAGTAAGTAAGCAAGACGATGTAATTATTTGTGGGGGAAATACGTTTAACGGCTGTTCTAAAATAGGATCAATTAACGAGGCAGAGTAACAGAGTTAATATATTTATAAAATGACAACGAAATCCGAGGTTTATTGAACGAAAATTAACTGAGAGAGAATATCTCTAATTGATGAATCAGAATAAATCATAAGCACGAAATTGATGGATACGTGTTTAAAATGCATTTAAAAAAAAACACTGGCTTAGGCAACAATGATAAACTGTGAGAACGTCATAGATTTGTAAAGTAATACATATAAATGCTTTGCAAACAAACATGTCATATTGCACAATATGACATGTTTGTTTGCAAAGCTCTGGCATCTATATCGACCATAGACACCAAAAAAAAGACAGTTTAATGCTTATATTTACATTCTCGACATATTCGTTTTGTTATATTTGAAAATTAGCATAAGAAATGCCAATATTCAGCGATTTCGTCAATGGGGTTCGACAAATAGAACAGCCTATTTTTTCAAAATTAATTTGTCATGTGCAGATTGGCAAACAAAAAAGTGCATTGAAATAATACGAAAAAAACACAGTCTGTTCAATTTTTTTTATTATTTGTGTAACAATATTGTATAAAATGTCTTTTTGATACTTTTTTATTAACATGAAAAACAATTTATGTTAGTTACAAGTAGTTCCGGTGGGTAAATATATTCATGCGCGGCATGGATTGATGTCACGTTTTGGGTGTCAATTATGGTCACATAGACTGCAAATCTTTTTACTGAGTTTATATCGTGGCTTTGCCACCAAAATGTAAATATTGAACCATTTACTCTCGGAGACGTTTTTTTACGCTCTGTTGTATTTATCTGGCCTAGGTGCTGAGGTTGGCATAAGTACGACCCGTATCCATGCCCGGGGACCTGTAGGCGTGGAAGGACTACTCACGACAAAGTGGCTTCTCCGGGGGTCAGGGCAGACGGTCCAAGATTTTAACAGTGGGAACTGCCAGTACATACACGAGAAACTGCCTATAGACAATATCAAAAATCACACGGACGACATAGAGGAGGAAGTACAAGCTAGCAGAGCATGACGTAAACTTATGTAAAATAATTTAATTATAACTTACACATAATCATTAATTTGTCTTTTTTAATAACTGACTCCATTTAAAATGTTCATGGGGATTTAGCAGGGGTAAAATAAATACACTGTATATCATCTGATTTTTTTTTATTTGTTATTATCTAAATGTGGATTTGAAGCCACACGGGGAGCAAAAGGATGAGATGGTAAGAGAACAGGATCGCCTACTCTGCCTTTTTATCAAGCGTAAAATTCCAAAGAGCTTTATTTGCAAACTCTTATTAGATAATTATTGTAAAAACAAATTATTTCAGTGCAATTTTACCATAAAGTATACACATAAGAAACTTGCACTTGTTTAACTCGAATCCCTGTATCAACTCATCCTTTGACTAGAGAATGTGGTATAATCACGTTCTTATAGATCACATAAGTCAAGAGTATAAAAATACAGGCATTGTAAAGAGTGTAACCAACGTGTATGGCGTGGTTTAAATAAAACTTGAAACACGATATCGATTGCCGTTAGGTATACAAATGTACATGTCCAGCAGAAGTACTTAAATTCCGTACCTCTAAAAATCCCGGTTAGAACAACAGAAATTTCGATTGTTCTATTTTGGATTTTTTTGTAAGTTCTACATGTAGTTTAGAAAATTTCCAACTGTAAGATCGATGAAACGAGGGGAGGGATAATAAAAAATGTAGATTTACATGGAGATCATGTAGAAGTACAAGGAGAATGAGACCAGGTGTTCTGGTAGAGTAAGCGCCTTTTGCTTCATTGACGACACCCGGTATACAAATCTAGGTCACGACAACACTCGGCATACAAATCTAGGTCACGACAACACCCGGCATACAAATCTAAGTCACGACAACACCCGCCATACAAATCTAGGTCAAATCAACGACACCCGCCATACAAATCAAGGTCACGACGATACCCACCATACAAATCTAGGTCACGACGACATCCGCCATACAAATCTAGGTCAAATCAACGACACCCGCCATACAAATCTAGGTCAAATCAACGACACCCGCCATACAAATCTAGGTAAAATCAACAACACCCGCCATGCAAATCTGGGTCAAATCCGTGTAAAGTCACATTCTCAGAATGAGAACTAGGGTGGTGACAAGAGATATGAGAACGATTAATTAACAGTTGTGGACCATTGCTAATGGCAACCAGGCATCAAACAAGTTTGTGGTAATTAACATAGTATAAAATATAAGCTTTATTCTCACCTTATTATTTATCACTATTGTTGGAAGGGCGCAAAGGTTCTTTCTGTGAGAGGACGTCGCAGTACACGGAGCAATCAATATGGTCAGGCAGGTGAAGAAAACAAAACTTTTTTTCATAATTATGGAGCAGAAAAACGTTGAATTGGACTTTGATACATACGGTATTAAAGCCATTTTTCCAGGTGGTACTAGAGGTGTGATTATGGTCGTTATCTTCGTTCAAGGATTAGACTGTCAATTGAGTGCAGTCTACTTGATCATAAACTCATTAAAAAATATTCTGTTAATGTCCTTCCGTCCATGATTCTTATCAGCGCAACTACTTCTACTTCCTTGGTGGATTTCGATGATTGGTAGAAAGGAAGACCATGGATGAAGGTGTGCCTTGAGTAAGGATTTTTTTTGGTGAGTGTTACGGCTTGTGACACAAATTGTATGCATCGCTATGTATATCTTGTGATAGCAACTCCTCCTACAGTTCATGTTGGAACACTGTGCGAGAGGCTATGAAAGAAAGATGACAGAAAAAGGACATTTAGGATGTTACCATTATTGTGAGTTTGACGGACCGTGACACTCAGAATTTTACGCATCGCTTTATATGTAGAGTTTGCTTTTGTGAACACAATTTTTCTACATTTCATAACAGATTTCGATGATAATTGTGGATGAAACACGTACACCCCAGTTGTTCAAAAAGTGATTAGGATAATCACAGTTTAACAACAATTTTAAAAGCCTGATCAAATCACTCCAGATTTTGAGGAAGATAAATGCAATGAGTTTTGAAGTAAAGAATTTTTTTTTTTACTAATCAAGTGATTAACCTAATCACTTTTGAACAACTGGGCTCTGAAGGAAGCTTACAGTGTCATTAAAATTAACAAACGGACTGGAATAGAAGGGGGAACCTACATATCAAATTTCAGGAAGATCCCTTCATTAGTTTCTTAGAAATAGCGATAACAAGTTTCAATTTTCGAAATCCAAGATGGCTGCCTGTCGGCCATGTTGTTTTTCGATTAGTCTCAAAATACAATATGCATAACTAGGCACCAAGGGGAACCTCCATATGAAATTTCAGGAAGATCCCTTCAATACTTTCTTAGAAATAGTGATAACAAACTTCAATTATCAAAATCCAAGATGGCTGCCTGTCGGCCATGTTGTTTTCCGATTCGTCTCAAAATGCAATATGCATAACTAGACACCTAGGGGAACCTACATATGAAATTTCAGGAAGATCCCTTCATTAGTTTCTTAGAAATAGCGATAACAACCTTCAATTGTCAAAATCCAAGATGGCTGCCTGTTGGCCATGTTGTTTTCCGATTAGTCTCAAAATGCAATATGCATAACTAAGCATCAAGGGGAACCTACATATGAAATTTGAGAAAGATCATTTCAGTACTTTCTGAGAAATAGCGATAACAAACTTCAATTGTCAAAATCCAAGATGGCTGCCTGTCGGCCATGTTGTTTTCTGATTGGTCTCAAAATGTAATATGCATAACTAAGCACCAAGAGGAACCTACATATGAAATTTGAGAAAGATCTTTTCTGTGCTTTCTGAGAATTAGCGATAACAAACTTCAATTGTCGAAATCCAAGATGGCTGCCTGTCGGCCATGTTGTTTTTCCGATTAGTCTCAAAATGCAATATGCATAACTAAGCATCAAGGGGAACCTACATATGAAATTTGAGAAAGATCCCTTCAGTATTTTCTGAGGAATAGCGATAACAAACTTCAATTGTCAAAATCCAAGATGGCTGCCTGTCGGCCATGTTGTTTTCCGATTAGTCTCAAAATGCAATAAGCATAACTAAGCATCAAGGGGAACCTACATATGAAGTTTGAGAAAGATCATTTCAGTACTTTCTGAGAAATAGCGATAACAAACTTCAATTGTCAAAATCCAAGATGGCTGCCTGTCGGCCATGTTGTTTTCTGATTGGTCTCAAAATGTAATATGCATAACTAAGCACCAAGAGGAACCTACATATGAAATTTGAGAAAGATCTTTTCTGTGCTTTCTGAGAATTAGCGATAACAAACTTCAATTGTCGAAATCCAAGATGGCTGCCTGTCGGCCATGTTGTTTTTCCGATTAGTCTCAAAATGCAATATGCATAACTAAGCATCAAGGGGAACCTACATATGAAATTTGAGAAAGATCCCTTCAGTATTTTCTGAGGAATAGCGATAACAAACTTCAATTGTCAAAATCCAAGATGGCTGCCTGTCGGTCATGTTGTTTTCCGATTGGTCTCAAAATGCAATCTGCATAACTAGGCACCAAGGGGAACCTACATATGAAGTTTGAGAAAGATCCCTTCAGTACTTTCTGTGAAATAGCGATAACAAGAATTGTTTACGGACGGACGGACGGACGGACCACGGACCACGGACGCAGGGCGATTTGAATAGCCCACCATCTGATGATGGTGGGCTAAAAACAGTCTGGTCACCCTTACAGATCATTCAAATTTACAGGAAAAGTTGCATTCACAAACAATAAGGACAGGCAGATGATTTTAATTTTATTTCAGGTGGTTCACAATTAGCTGCGATAAAGTAGCTCTGGACTACGAATGGACGACCTCTGGTGGAGGGTAGGCAGGGTATGAATATTCTTTAATACTAGTAGTTATTAGCAGACAGTGTCATCATTGAGTTCTGGTATTTCAAACTTGAATTTTACATTGGCCAAGGTGTATGTCGTGTATTGCACGACTGCTTTTCGTGCTTGCGATAAATTAAATTAATCTAATCAATCATCGGCTTTCTCAAGATATAAATTTGCTCACTCTAGGCATCGGTTACAAGTTTTCTTATATTATGTAAACTTTCATTCTTAGGAGCGATATATTTTCAGTACCTGACCACTTATAAATTCGTCCGGTGACTAAATTGTTCCTTTAGTGATGTTGACGTCAATGACAACTGACAAAGCATGATTGACAATGGCCAATTTGTCCCGTGAATTAAACAACTTCAGTTTGTTCATGTCATAGTATACTACAACCATTGAATTATACTGTACAAAAGACACAGACGATACAGCACCTTTCAATACAGAGAGCGATACAGTAGAATGAATGGCATCATACAGCTGTTTCCTCATTAACAGTAATACTATACAACATTGATATAGCGCTCTAAAACGCTTCACATTACATGATATGATTATATGTATTCCTAATGTTATACCATGCTCCAAAAATAGATCATATGTTCAGGATGTCTACTTCAGAGTCTTAAAAGCAAACGCAAACAAGTGAGCATCACCCCTTTCTTGAATCTGGCCAGAGTTTTCGACCTCCTATTGACATATGATAAGCCGTTCAAAAAGTGGCCGCTACCTTTCAAAAACAACGCTTACCGTAAATCACAGTACTGATTTTAAAATGTATAACAAGGGCTCTGTCTCCGATTGCTGTAATCATGACGGCTAAATAGATTCCCGTAAATACTGAGGAACTGGTCCATTTATTGTATTATATGTGTACATCAAAACAATGCACTTTGTCCTAAATCGGACAGGTAGCCAATGCACTGAATAGAGTACGGGTAGTCAGTACTCCAACAATCTTGGAGGATAACACGGCGAGAAACTTATGATGGGCGCGGCTGGCATCATAACCAAAAGAGAGAGAAAAAGCTAGCTGAAGTAGGGTAGTCAGGCGTATTGCAGTGTTCTGGACACACTGCTGACGGCTAATAAGTGTATCAGATACACCAAAGATCACTGCATTACCAAAGTCTAAACGAGAAAGAACAAGTCAACGCATGTATATTTGGTGACGATCTGCCGGAACAAACTTACAACAGTGTATACCTGTTTCTCCATGTTCAGAGAGCAATCGAAGTGGCCGCTTCCATACTTTGGGCACCGACCTTTAGCTGGAGACCTTTAGTGTACCGACACTTGTGGGAAAGGATGATCAGTTCAGTCTTTTCCCGATTAAGCTTCAGCATATTGGAGTTCTAGACTTGATGTCATCGTGTCCCGGTTCTCTTGGTCTGATAACCATATAGATTTGGGTATCTCCGGTATTGCAAAGGTACCGAGGCAATGGCGACGACGAATTTTCCCGATTGGTTCATAATAAAGACAGTATCATCTTTGTCCCAATACTGACCCCTTTGGAACCCCCGAAGTCTTAAGTATTGTTGTCAGAAGCAGTTGGCACTATGGTAACGAACTATTGTCGTTCTCTCAAAGTGGATTGGATCCAGTGTAGTAGCTCAATGTGTCTTGTTCGTTTATGCATACAAACCGGTTCGTTTGTTTTTAATTTTTTTTTTCATGTATATATCTTGACGGCCTGCATATGTCAATGCAGGCCTTGAAAGTTTTTGTCAAAAGCTTGTCTGAAACAACAAAATATCACCAGGTCTATCCTTATTTCATATACGAACTACTCTGGTCCAACCGTTTGGACCGCGATAAACGAAAACGGGCCTGTCATCCTATAAGGAGAACTCTAAACATTCGAAAAGTATATGTACATCATGGTCAATAACGCCAGAAGCACCGTACAGTTCAAGCATAAGAATCTCTCTACACTTGTTATCTTGGACGGTAGCTGTTTTACTGTGGACACGAGGTAAAACTGTTTCGGCGAAGTGCCCCATGCATGCAATGGAGATGAGCCTCTTAACGCTGGGGCACAATCTTCCCTCAAGATCATGCTCGAGTACAAAAGGAAAATTTGATACTGGAAGGTGGTTCTTTAATTCGTCCTTGTCCATCCCATGCCTGTTCATCATTGGTCTACTAACATAAACGTTCGCGAAGCACTATGGAACCTATGACTCAGCTACTGACTTTATTATGATTGATGTTATCAAGGGAGCAGTGCTTCAACAACACTGCGAGAAGCGGATCATCCTGGAAAAATCGCTTGACATGTTGGATATTGCTGTCTCATAAGAACAGCATGGCAGGAGGATTTTAACATTATGGCCCATTAGGTTTATGGCGAGTTTACAAAAGCTGTACCGAACTACATTCATCGTGCGATTTTGTAACCCTTCTTACATTGAATGAGTGCCAGTGGATGGTTAATTTAGTCTTTTGCTACTGTTTCTCAGTATTTCTCCGACTGTTCTGCATCATAAAGTTGTTGATCGTACCAAAGAGCGCTAGGTCTTGCAGTTATCACGTTTATTTTAAGAGGAGCGTGCTTCTCAATCAGAGCCTCAATACCAGATTTATGTGCTTCAACAAGACTGTCAACTCCACTCTCAGGAGACTGAATATGTCTGAATGTCTTTTGGTGAAATATGGTGCGGAAATACGCAGAATCTGACATGTTTCCTTGCACATCTACCACAATTTAGTGTGGCAAGGACAATAAGATAACCAGGTGGTTATGGGTTTCTCTTAGCATCGCTGAGAGACGGATCTGCCATTGGAGACCTTCAAGGGCATGTCAGTAATGCGAATGACCTTAAGTATGAATACTCCAAATTTGACGAAAGGAATGTCAAATAAACATGTATATATATACACATGTATATAGGGAGCTGCAAAAGTCCCGTAATTCAATATATATATACCAGGTATATACATGTATATAGGGAGCTGCAAAAGCCCAATAATTCAATATATATACATTTGTACATGTATATAGGGAGCTGCAAAAGCCCATTAATTCAATATATATACATGTATATAGGGAGCTGCAAAAGCCCAATAATTCAATATATATACATGTATATAGGGAGCTGCAAAAGCCCAATAATTCAATATATATACATGTATATGGGGAGCTGTAAAAGCCCATTAATTCAATATATATACATGTATATGGGGAGCTGCAAAAGCCCATTAATTCAATATATATACATGTATATGGGGAGCTGCAAAAGCCCAATTCAATATATATACATGTATATGGGGAGCTGCAAAAGCCCATTAATTCAATATATATACATGTATATGGGGAGCTGCAAAAGCCCAATAATTCAATATATATACATGTATATTTGGAGCTGCAAAAGCCCAATAATTCAATATATATACATGTATATTGGGAGCTGCAAAAGCCCAATAATTCAATATATATACATGTATATTGGGAGCTGCAAAATGTGTATATTCTGAATAGGCAGCTGTCAACTGATTTCAGATCAATATAGCTGGCCAGTACTCAGGTACATATACATGTATGACACATCAAACAAGTCATGCTAGCTGGTACGAAATATCAAACAAGTCATGATAGCTGGTACAACATATCAAACAAGTCACGTTAGCTGGTACGACATATCAAACAAGTCATGCTAGCTGGAACGACATATCAAACAAGTCACGTTAGCTGGAACGACATATCAAACAAGTCACGTTAGCTGGTACGACATATCAAACAAGTCACGTTAGCTGGTACGACATATCAAACAAGTCACGTTAGCTGGTACGACATATCAAACAAGTCACGTTAGCTGGTACGACATATCAAACAAGTCACGCTAGCTGATACGACATATCAAACAAGTCATGCTAGCTGGAACGACATATCAAACAAGTCACGTTAGCTGGTACGACATATCAAACAAGTCACGTTAGCTGGTACGACATATCAAACAAGTCACGTTAGCTGGAACGACATATCAAACAAGTCACGTTAGCTGGTACGACATATCAAACAAGTCACGTTAGCTGGTACAACATATCAAACAAGAGGCCCAGAGGGCCTGTATCGCTCACCTGGTTTCATGAGATATGAAACAAGAACTATGCTTAAGTATATTTGCCACTGGTATTGCTATGTCAATATATATCATATGCATTTTATATGGTTACATGAACATTGTTTTTATTGTAATTCTAAAAATGTCAATTTAGCCAAATTGATCCCTTTTGGCCCCGCCCCTCAGCCCCCCGGGGGTCAGCCCCACCAATTGTACAATTTTGAATCCCTACCCCAAGGGGATGCTACCAAGCGAATATGAGCGATATATATATATATCCATTGCTTAGTTTCAGAGAAGTTGTTTATATCAATTTAGGCAAATTGACCCCTTCTGGCCCACCCCTCAGCCCTCAGGGGGGTCAGCCCTATCATTTGTACAATTTTGAATCCCTACCCCAAGGGGATATTACCAGTGAAATATGTGAGATATCCATTGCTTAGTTTCAGAGGAGACGTCGTTTATATCAATCTAGCCAAACTGGCCCTTTTTGGCCCCGCCCCTAAGACACCCAGGGGGTTAGCCCCACCATTTGTACAATTTTGAATTCCTACCCCAAGTAGGTGCTACAAGGCAAATACGTGAGATATCCATTGCTTAGTTTCAGAGGAGAAGTTGTTTATATCAATTTAGCCAAATTGACCCTGTTTGGCCCCGCCCCTCAGCACCCCGGGGGGTCAGCCCCACCATTTGTACAATTTTGAGTCCCCACTCAGTAGTGATGCTACCAGGCAAATATGAGCGATATCAATTGCTCGGTTTCAGAGAAGAAGTCGTTTATATCAATAGAGCCCAATTGACCACATTTGGCCCCGCCCCTCAGGCCCCTGGGGGGTCAGCCCCATCATTTGTACAATTTTGAATCCCCACCACATAGTGATGCTACCAGGAAAATATGAGCGATATCCAATGCTCGGTTCCAGAGAAGAAGTCGTTTATATCAATATAGCCCAATTGACCACATTTGGCCCCGCCCCTCAGGCCCCTGGGGGGTCAGCCCCATCATTTGTACAATTTTGAATCCCCATCACATAGTGATGCTACCAGGAAAATATGAGCGCTATCCAATGCTCGGTTTCAGAGAAGAAGTCGTTTATATCAAAATAGCTAAATTGACCCCTTTTGGCCCCGCCCTAGAGGCGCCCAGGGGGTCAGCCCCATCATTTGTACAATTTTGAGTCCCCTACCCATAGGGATGCTTCTGACCAAATTTGGTGAAATTCCGATCAGCGGTTATGAAGAAGAAGTCAAATAAGTCAATTGTTGACGGACGGACGGACGGACGACGGACGACACGGTATGGCATAAGCTCACCTTGGTCCTTCGGACCAGGTGAGCTAACAAGTCATGCTAGCTGATATGACATATCAAACAAGTCACGTTAGCTGGTACGACATATCAAACAAGTCATGCTAGCTGATAATCCAATGTTTATTTTGTGATGAACCAACATCTTGATATGGTACTATACCACTTCTGACAATGAAATGTCTTTACAGTGATGTTAATCAACTCAAAATTACAAAACAAAAATAGATTCACAATTTAAAACATTGAAGAAGCGCTACATCCCCGATAAAGAGTACCAGAAAATTATAATTGATAAAAAAAAATTAATTTGCTGCAATTTATTTTATACAATTTCAAATGTTACATACTATTAACATTATAATAATTAATATAATTAGCTGGTCTATGAATATAATCTAAACCTTAAAACTTAATTATACTCTGGTTTTATGTCAAATCTTCTCTTGTTTTAAACCTCGCATTCATATTTCACATTCACAATTTTGATTATCTTTAAAACATTTTTCTGTAAGATTAAAATGCACGGTTTCTATAATCCTGCTTATTTGGATGAGTCTTACAATAGTTAACACTAAACTTAAATGTGGAGTAGCATTAAATAGTCTTTATTGTTCTTGATTTTAAGTCCTTTAAGTACAAAAGGAAAAACTGATTAAGTGGCTTTGAC
This sequence comes from Pecten maximus, assembly GCF_902652985.1. Taxonomy (NCBI): domain Eukaryota; kingdom Metazoa; phylum Mollusca; class Bivalvia; order Pectinida; family Pectinidae; genus Pecten; species Pecten maximus. The sequence continues at coordinate 18,786,877 of NC_047026.1, forward strand.
ATTGTAGTTTGTCAAAATGATGACTCACTGAGTTCGATATACATAGAGTCAAAAAACATCACACATCTTGTCAACTATATCATGATTATACTGTGAGATACAGCCATTTAACTGGCTCTGTCTATTCTGAGTGGCCAGTCAGACCAAATATGGTGTATCAAAAGAGAGGCAAATGATTCTTCATTGAAACTAAAACTTGATGCACCAACCAAGCCTTACTAGTATTGTCTAAAAAACCTACAACTGCTTGTATCAAATTCATAATAAACAACAGACAACCAAAATACAAAATGGTCCCATTAAAAATGAATACACATTAATACATACTGTAACTTAATATCTGTTTAGGAGTATGTTAAACATTGGTTTATAATCTGGCTGATTAGTTTAGAATGGTTCACCTAAATCTCTAATTTACTATAAAATAAAACCTGTCTATAAAAAGCATCTCGGTATACCTATCAATGAATGGCACATCTGTATAGGAATACTTCCAAATATTAGTCTACAAAGAAACAAGCATGTAATTTTAAGCTGAAGTTTTAGTTTTTTCTTCATTTTATGTATGTTTTTATATCTATGGAATGTTCTTCCATTTTATTGTATCAATAAAGAAAATATACATTGGATAGCATCCATTGGTTTTTTTCTTGGTGAAGGTTACAACTATCTGTCCTTACAACATCATCAATACACAACAATCGGTATCAGCTAAAAATAATCATGTAAATTTTTGCACATAAATAATTGATAAATCATAATCAGCACTTTTTTTTCTGTAAATTTAAATAAATGTACAACACACTGATTGAGGAAATATATTCATTACATGAAATCCAAAGCTTTTTAAGCCAGTCTAAGTTGCACGCGATCTTGAATTCAATGTCAGTAGATGCTTGACATCTTGCACAAAATACTTTCATCAAAAGTTTTGGTTGTGATTTTTTGTTTGCTTTTGAATTGAGTCTACTTGTAAATTTGATTCTTCAAAAACTCTGAGACTTTAGCAGAGTCTCGCTGCATCCATTTGGCATTGAGGCGGATGTTTTCACAGGATTGTTGAATGGTTCTTTCAGCAGCTGGCGCAGAATGCTCATTGAAAAAGTTCTAAAAAAGATAAAACAATTGATGATACATAGATATACATGTACTTTGTTCAGCCTGACACTTAAATTTTTAAAGCTCTATTGCACATCAAGTGTATTGATATAAAATTTTGGCAGTATTTCGTTTTTTCAGTATCACTGACATTGACCCTCAGGCCTGAAAAGCTATCCCTATTCTTTCTTTTTTTTCAAATATTTCATTCCCCCAGCATTATTAATATATATATATATATACTTAAGCTATGCCATTGTTATATATATATACATAATTAATAGGGATTGCCAGGGTTTCTTTGGAGAAGCACAGAATAAAGTTGGAGTGCAATTTGTCCAGCAAACTCTAGGTAGACTGATTTCTATCTTAAATAACGGTGACCTTTGACCTCTGGGCCTATCCCTATCAAACACCTTATTTGAGGAAGCATTTCAGGATATGCGCAAGCAATTACCCTACAGAATACAAGACATATTCTACAAAATCCAAAAATGGATAGACAGATGGACTACCTGATTCCTATATGATACTGCAGGTGCCATCTCACAAAACGGTGAAAAAATTAACAATTTAAAGTATTATAGACTATTTCTTAATCATAAAGTTAAAGGTCTTGTTTTTGTATTGATTAATGTCCTATCATCTAAAGACGGCCTCTCCTGTTTGTCACATGCAGTCATGTAGTGCATGTGTGTGTGTTTTTAGAGGCTCAATATGTTCGTGTAAGTCTCCTTGTGATAGCGTCACCCAGTCACATTATACTGACAACAGACGAACCAGTCGTCCCACCCCACGCGGTCAAATTATACTTACAACAGATGAACCAGTCGTCCCACCCCACCCGGTCACATTATACTGACAACAGACGACAGACGAACCAGTCCACCCGGTCACATTATACTGACAAAAGACCAACCAGTCGTCCCACCCCACCCGGCCACATTATACTGACAACAGATGAACCAGTCGTCCCACCCCACCCGGCCACATTATACTGACAACAGACGAACCAGTCGTCCCACCCCACCCGGCCACATTATACTGACAACAGACGAACCAGTCGTCCCACCCCACCCGGTCACATTATACTGACAACAGACGAACCAGTCGTCCCACCCCACCCAGTCACATTATACTGACAACAGATGAACCAGTCGTCCCACCCCACCCGGTCACAATATACTGACAACGGACGAACCAGTCGTCCCACTCCACTCGGTCACATTATACTGACAACAGACGAACCAGTCGTCCCACCCCACCTGGTCACAATATACTGACAACAGACAAACCAGTCATCCCACTCCTACAATGCTAAGTATTCGGCAGGAGTGGTTACAACAATTGTATAGAATCTGAAATGTCTTGGCCAGGAGTCAAAAGACTTCCTCAAAAGAGTGAACTCACAACCAAGAGCCAAAATTGAGGTAGTGTCAAGGGAAACATTCGGAAGAAGAAAAATGTCTAGAAAGAAGATAAATTCTAAATTCTAAATTTAGCTGCTTCTTACGAAGCTAAAGGACAGGACTGATGAAAGCAGGTCCATTTAATTATCATAATATATAATGCTGTTCCCAGTTTTACAGTGCCATAATTCTAAACAAAACATTAACCTTTTTGTGATCATTTACGCCTTCTCAATCAGCTTACCTCAATTTCCTTAGCTTTGTCTTCTGTTACAAAGTTCTCCGTTGTGGTCTGAAACAAAATAAATTGATGCAATAATGGAATAATCAGTTTTGAGTTTTGACAAAAAAAATAAAAAATTCTGGTTTCAAGGTTGAGGTAGGGATCTTCAACTTGAAGTAACTTCCATTAGATTATTGAAGGAAAACTAAACGTTTTTTTTTTTAATCACAATGAATTTGACACTCTAAGCTTACACTAACTGAATTTTTTTTTCAGTTTTAAAAGCTTACTGTAAAGTTGTTATTTTACTCAGCATGCTATTTAAAGCCTGTGAGTTTAAGGTACTGGTATTACCTTCACAAGTCTTGACAGTAGGAAGCCTCCCTTGTAGCGGTTGTGAAGTTCTGTCCAGTTATCCTGTACAAACTGCCATGCTATTTCCCTGCCCTCCACAGAGCCAGTTATCCCGGCAATCACAAAGACTGTGTCCTGGGACCGCACTTTATCCTGGAGACACACAATATCATAAGCTCTACCAGAAATTTACTGCATAAAGGTATAATATATATATATAAATGGTACCGAGAATCAGAGGTGGAATGAGCCAATGGTCTGCACGTCCCAGACCGTTCATGGTTAGACCTCACAGCCATGCCAAATACTAGGACCATAACACATTATCTGAACTGTAGATCACTGAATTAACTTGTCAGAAAACTTAATCCAATTATTGACAGAAAGACAAATGGACACAAACAGATACGGCATACCATAATTTGTCCTTCAAAATATGAAGAGGGTATACTTTAATATAAATGTTAAACACTGAAAGGGTGATACAGACATTAGCACTTTTCATAGGATTTCTTGAATTAGTTAAGAAATAATTAACGATGATTCGTGTATCCGAGTCCGAGTTGTATATCCTGCAACAATACACGAGTCAAAGTTGATTATTTCTATTCTACCATGTACTGTTTAGTTCTGAGATCGACCTCTTTCTAATAGAAAAACAGCAAAGAAACCCCGGGAAAACCTTGTAATTTATTTCTTGAGTATTGCATTATTTGTTGATGAAATATACAGGCAATACAGTACTACGATCAAGAGCATCTATCATATGGCATTGATTTTGAAAATTTAAAAAAAGGATAAAAAAAAAAAAAAGAAAGTGGGGGCCTCCGTAGGATTCGAACTCGCGTCGTGATAAAAATATATTGAAAGACTAACCCATTAGCCCACTCGGCTATAGTAACCTTTTATGAAACGGGTGAATATTAGATATTTAAAATTGTAACAGCCGTGACTCACGAGCGTGTATTATTGGCACGAGCGTGGGTTATTGGAAAATAATACATGGTTTTTAACCAATCAAAACTGGCGTTACATAGCAAACATGGTAGAATTACTATTTTGATACAATAATCAAAACTAAATAAGAATGAAATTGTTTTCTCATATTTCGGAGAGGTCTGCCAGCAAGTGTGCGAGAATCGGGTGGTGGAATGAGACAAACCTTCCTGATTTGGGAAACAGGTGCAATACACGTGTATCTCTAATTGAGCAAGACCACATTGATGGGTATATAAAATCTTTGCTAGTTTGGTTGTAATTTTTCAAGTGTATTTTGATTTTGACTGAATATTCTATAAAGAATGGGAGCAGGATGTTTTGGCCATGGATGTACTAGAGAGAGGTGTGTTTTGAGGTATTGTGAAATTCATCAAATGTAAAGCTAGCACTTGGCACGGTGGAGTCTTTTGCAATTTATTTGAGATTTTGTGTTATTTCTGAACATGGGAGTTATGTTGAATGGATGACACTATACAGTGTTATATGAGAATGAAACACATGGCTGACTTACAGACATGGCAAACTGTAGAACTTTCTTTTTGAGTTCGGGAGATTTGATGCTGCCAAGAGATCTGCTGATGCGAACTCTCTCCTCCTGCATATCTGCTGCATCATACAACTGTTAACAGACAAAGTTAAAATGTCATTCCCAGTATCGAGACTTCGGAAAATATTGGTTACTGCTTCACCAATCAGAGGACTTTGTCACCTGGGATTAAACAAACTACCAAAGAAAAACATCATGGAATTTATATACTGTTAAAGATAAATAAAACAGAGCAGTAACTGTTAAAAGTTTTGGCACATCTTCAATTATCTTATGAAGCATTATTATTCAAATAACATTCAAGATTCCTTTTTTAAAAGCCCTCAACAAGGATTACAAATCACAATTTTTTGGGTTGATTGTAATTCAATATCCGATGTCAATCACTAAACATAGAGAACCTACCTGAAGCATTTTATTGAATGTGTCCTCATTACCATTTGCCAGCACTGTGATGTAGACCTAGAAAGCATATTAAAATTTCAATTTTTACACAAGAACAATATTCTGAAAACTAACAGCAAATTATGTTGAAGTGATGAACGATGAAAAATTGCACTGAGAAGTCCATTCAAAATGACATGGTATTGTTGTTAAGCTTACTCATCAAATATAATTATAATTGAATATCATACTAATACACTATTCTATCATATGTACGATTCTAAATGAAGAGGAAGCTATTCAATATCATCTATATACTTACAGAGGACCTAAGGTTGGCCAGTAACTGTGTGGCTCCAGACACATGAGCTTCAAATCTTTTATTGGCCTCTGCCACAACATCACTGTCACCACAACGGCCCATCTTAGTCAGCATTAAGTCCCTCAACATAGCGTTTAGAGGGCCTACAATGTATAATTGATAAGTAAATTTATCTCATACACAAAAGAAACTGTCAACATCATAAAGGGGGCTAAAATAGTTCAGAATGCCAGCCACTTAACATCAAGTGAGAGGTGCTCTGTATGGCATGCAATAGGCCTCATGTAAGATATTAGTGAGGTAGTCACCAACTACTACAAGGAGACCCTATCACAAAATAGCCCTGGATGTTCATGGGGCTGATATACCCAGAAAAGAAACAAATTCAACAAACATCATCAATATATTCTCGGTTTCCTGTGACCTTCAATGTAGGTCATTCATTTGAACAAACTTGGTAACCCTTCACTTCAGCATGCTTCATGCCAAATCTCAGGTCACTAGACCTCTTGGTTAATGAGAAGTTTTATAAAGATTTGAGCATATGATATTTGACCCCTGTGACCTTGATTGTATGTCATAAACATTCATTTGAACAAACTTGGAAGCCCTTAACCCCAGTATGCTACTAGCCCAATATCAGGTCCCTGGGCTTCTTGGTTATTTAAAAGAATCTGCTTAGAGATTTGAACATATTTGACCGTGTGACCCTGAATGTTGGTAATGTCATTTATTTGAAAAAAAACTTTGTATCCCTTCACTACAGCATGCCACTAGCCCAATACCAGGTCCCTTAATTGGCCTCTTGGTTATTGAGAAGTTGTTTAAAGAAAAAAGTTGATACAGGCTGGACAAAGGATGGAAGTATCAGGTGTACTAACAATGTTACAATAAATAGACAAACAGATTAATGGTGCCTGAATTACAACAATCATATAAATGTATACCAATCCTGGCAATAATTTTTCAATTGGTTCCCATAACTAGAACACTGACACGTCAGAAAGGGCCCCGCTATGTGTCTGACCCTTCAGGGTAAATGTAATAGTTATTGTCAGTGTTTTTCCTGCCTATATAACTGGGTGCGCCAAACGACCCCATTCTCAATGCGTTTTAGCCTGATTTTTTCCCAAAATCAACTCGAAAATTCCCAATAATTTCAACCAATCAGAAACCTCCATTTGTTACCATGGCAACAGACGGTTTCATAAGTGGTACCATTGTGTTTGGCTTCCCTAAAAACCACTATGTACCAATTTTCACCGAAATCGAACAATATAGAAATTTCAACCAATCAGAAACCTCCATTTGTTACCATGGCAACAGACGGTTTTGTAAGTGGTACCAATTTTCACCGAAATCCTTCAACTCTTGTCAATAATTTGGCGCAAAAGAAAAAAACGGACAGACGGACGGACAGACAGACAGACAACCTGATTACTATAGGGCACCACATCTTCGATGCGGGGCCCTAATAAACCAGGTTATTTATTAAACAAAACTACAGTTAACCTGGTTATTGCTACAAATTAAAATCAATCAGGTTATAAGATTAACCAGGTTATAAGTACAAACTTCAATGGGAAATTTATATAATTAACCAGGTTATTAGTACAAACTACAATAAGTTATATAATATTATATTCAACTTAGGTTATTAGTATAGGAGCAGTTGATGGTGATATCACGTCGGAAAACTAAGTAAGCACAAACATTTCATGTTATTAGATGATTTGTGCTGAATAAAGCCTTTTGAATAATGATAGGATTACATTCCTTTTCTAAAAAAAAAAAAGTAAACGACAATTTTAGACCTTTTAAATCCTTCAAACGAATTTAAATTGTTGAAGCAATCAAAGTTTCCAATTGAGAACAAGATCATTCATTGATAAGAAAATGTCAAAATTGTTTTGACTGCTAAAATCCAAAAGGGTTGATTACCTGGCATTTTGAAGCCGACCCAGGATGACCTTGACCGTTGACCTTTGAACTATGAGTTTGATCATTCTGTCAGTTAACTCTTGGTTTATTTCTTGACAACTTTGCATAATCGAATAGTGAACAGTTAAAAACAACAAAGATCCAGTATTTTCATGTTAATGTTAAAATCCAATATGGCCGCCTGACAGCCATTTTGAATCCGATTTGCATGAAATACTACACATCTGATCTAGGATGCATGAGGAATCATCAGTTCCAATTTGATACAAATCCTTCATCTCCTTCAATCATTTTTGTGCAGAAGAAAAAAAACGGACAGACGGACGGACGGACGGACAACCTGATTACTATAGGGCACCCGCATCTCTCGATGCGGGGCCCTAATTACTCACTTTCTCCATCCTTGGCATCCCAGCCCAGGGTCTTGTACACGTTTTTGTAGAGGTTGAGACAGAAGTTCTTGTAGGCTTTATCAGCATCAGTGTACTGAAGCAGAAGTCCCTGGCCACCCAGACTCCCAGACAAATCGGTCCACACAGTGTAGTTGTCCTCATTCACAAAGGCACTTGCCACCTTAAAGGCATCGACAGATGGCACCATACCTGCTCTGGCCTAAAATAACATACAACAAGCAAATTTGTGGATTTAATATCCTCAGCTTTCCTGACATGATATATTATACCATTGCAAGACTTCTGCCATACAAATTCTGTCAAGAATTTGATTGAGCCTTTAATACATTGAATCCTGTTCCTAAGTTGGAAGACTTAATTTAACGGCAAAAAACAATGTTTTCAAGAAATATTTGGGGGAGTTATTTAAAGGCGAAATAAAACAAGTTTTCATCAATTAAGGGAACATAACTCTGTTACTTAAGATTGATGATAATCCAATAATATTTGCTTGACTTATTGCATGAAACTGCAGCTTATATAACATACAAAAGTATCCCATACAGACACAATACCCACCCTGGCCTAATATAACATACAAAAGTATCCCATACAGACACCATACCCACCCTGGCCAAATATAACATACAAAAGTATCCCATACAGACACCATACCCACCCTGGCCAAATATAACATACAAAAGTATCCCATACAGACACCATACCCACCCTGGCCTAATATAACATACAAAAGTATCCCATACAGACACCATACCCACCCTGGCCTAATATAACATACAAAAGTATCCCATACAGACACAATACCCACCCTGGTCTAATATAACATACAAAAGTATCCCATACAGACACAATACCCACCCTGGCCTAATATAACATACAAAAGTATCCCATACAGACACAATACCCACCCTGGCCTAATATAACATACAAAAGTATCCCATACAGACACCATACCCACCCTGGCCTAATATAACATACAAAAGTATCCCATACAGACACAATACCCACCCTGGTCTAATATAACATACAAAAGTATCCCATACAGACACAATACCCACCCTGGTCTAATATAACATACAAAAGTATCCCATACAGACATCATACCCACCCTGGTCTAATATAACATACAAAAGTATCCCATACAGACACCATACCCCCCCCCCCCCCCCCCCCCCCCCCACCCCCCCTGGCCTAATATAACATACAAAAGTATCTCAAACAGAATAATAAGGGCTAGTTTATATGTGGACAGGGGAGCTTTTTTGCATATAAGTACAGTACAATGTAAAACCTATGCTACAGCCATATCATCTTCATTCAATTTCACTGAAAATATTAAGTCCTACATACCAAAGCAAACAGGTCGCTCTGTAGTCCTAATCTGTCCCTAGGGGGAAGGGTCCGGTCTTTTACTGCCGAGATCATGGTCTCGAGGGTGGCAGGTGCATATTGTACCCGATACACTCCCACTGTGCCACTGTTTAGCTGTGAAATACATGTTACCATATGATATATTATACAAAAGAAACAACACTTACTCTACTCAACAGAGTAAAATACATCATAAAATTGTGCCACAAGAGGCCCATATGACCCGTATTACTCACCTGCTACTAAAGTAAAGTTGATCTAGGTCATTTAACTTGATGCTGAACTGAATACTACTTTCTTCAACTAAGAGTAGGCCATGTTTTTTTAACATATTTTGTAGCCTTTGGCAAGTGAACTAAAGTTAATCCACATTTAAAGATGATAATATCATAATGTCATGTACAAATATAGGCCATATGCCATGTATATGAAGAACTTGACTGACCTTGACCCAGTCACCAGGCTTGACATTCTCCACAGTAACTGTTGTTGTGCTGTCTTCCATGAGGATATGTTTGACTGGTGAACTTGGGCTGCTGCTGCTACAGATACTAACTGGTGTCAACCACTTAGATTCATTACCTGTGTATAATATGACCGATCATTATTACCAACCACTTAGATGTACAACCTGTGTATAATATAATAACTGACCATTGTTACCAACCACTAAATGTACAACCTGTGTATAATATAATTACTGACCATTGTTACCAACCACTTAGACGTACAACCTGTGTATAATATAACAACTGACCATTGTTACCAACCACTTAGACAAACAACCTGTGTATAATATAATTACTGACCATTGTTACAAACCACTTAGACGTACAACCTGTGTATAATATAATTACTGACCATTGTTACCAACCACTTAGATGTACAACCTGTGTATAATATAATAACTGACCATTGTTACCAACCACTTAGATGTACAACATGTGTATAATATAATAATTGACCATTGTCACTAACTTCTTAGACATACAACCTGTGTATAATATGATCAATCATTAGTACCAACCACTTTAATGTACAATATGTATACAACCTATCATTGTTACCCACCATTTATGATATAAACCCTACATATAACAGTGGCAGAGATACCATTGATGCAAAATCGCTGCAGAGTTGCATACAGGAAAATTCATCAGAATGAAAGAAATAATATTGACAATTATAAAAAAACAAGTGCTGTTGGAGAACAGCATAGCTCGTCTCGCAAATGTTTATCAATAAATAATTAAAATATATTAATTGGTATGGTTTCGCAAATTACATTAACAATATTTATATTGTTTACTTTATCAGATTGTGTATTGTTAACTCATGCAATTTTCAAAACCATACCAATTTATATAGGTAAATTATTTATTGACAAACATTCGGGAGACAAGCTATGCTGTTGTAGATTGAATGAATATATTAAATACAAATGTGATTGCTTTTGGACCTATTTCTCCCATTTTTTTTTTATTAAATATTATCCTAATGAGAATTGTCTCCCTTGAAAAATGTGGACCAGTAGAAATTGTCTCATGTGAGCATTTTCACATTGTTTTTTTTTCAGTTTCACTTCAAGAAGGGATAGTGTAACTCGATCCAGAGGGACTCTTTAACCAAATATCAGCACCCTAGTACAATCACAAAGTGATGTGTTAATAGCTTTCAACACTTGCACAAAAATTTAAAAAAAAAAAAAGAAGTTTTTTCCCCCAAAAAAATCTTTCAGTTTAACTCCGGCAAGGGATAGTTTAACCCCCACAGGGAACCTAATACTATGCTTTAGTATGCCTTTCAACACTTGCAACCTAACCTAACACAAAGTCCAAAGATTTAAACAAAAAAACAAACAAAAAAACACAGATTTAAAAAGAAAAAATCCATTGTTTTTTAGTTTTACTCCAGGAAGGGATTTCTTACTCCATAGGGACTCTATTGCCAAATATCAGCACCCTAGTACAATTATAAAGTGACGTATTAAAACCTTTTAACACTTGCACCAAAAACTTAAGGCAGAAGTCCAAAAATTTGAGAAATCTGTTTTTTTCCCAAAATCTTTTAGTTTAACTCTGGCAGGGAATAGTTTAACTCCAGGGGGACTCTATTGCCAATTATCAGCACCCTAAGCCAATTATAAAGTGATGTATTAATACCTTTTAACACTTGCACCAAAAACTTAACGCAGAAATATTCGAAGTCCAAAAATTTGAAAAATCTGTTTTTTTCCCAAAAAATCTTTTAGTTTAACTCCGACAGGGGATAGTTTAACCCCCGCAGGGACCATATTACCATAAATTACTATGCCTTTCAACACTTGCACCAAAAACTTAACATTTGAAAAACCAACGCCGACGGGACAACATTAGCTCTCACTCTTCTTCGAAGAGACGAGCTAATGATCAGAAAATATTAGAATTTATGTTAAAGTCTATATTTTGACACAAAAGCATAAATTGAGACATTAGAAATCTTGCCTTCTGGAAGTTGACCATCAGCACAAAACTTCTCCTGTGTAAGGATAAGAACACGATTATCTCCCTCCTGCTTCTCGTCCACCTGTTTTAAACAGCAACAGTGAAAAACTATTCAGTTGAAGAATCAAGATAACGACATGTTTTCTACTTTGATGTAGTCTTTTAAACAATCATAACAGTATTTGTTTTCCTTTTGCATTGTATTGTAAATGCTCCTGCTTCAATCCTATATCATCTGTGTTTCTAAAGAAGAGTGTACAGGTACATTAGGCCAAACACAATTAATTGGTTCTCAGGCCTGCCTGCATATTTTATCGCATATTTGTCCATAACCTCAGTGGAAAAAAATCCAGAGAACTGTTCCGCATTTTAGTTCATGCTCGAGTCTTGCTGATATTTCAAGCGTTTGAACGAAAAGCAGTTACAAGCGCTTAAAAGACCTAGCTAGTTGATGCAAATGGATGAATATCTTCACGCAAGACGATGGCTTTGATATCTGTGCACACACTGTGTGCAGATTTGGAAAGGATCTGCAATAATACTGCCATGGAATGTACTTGGGAGATTTTCGGAAGCTTGTTCAATAGCTGAACTTATACATTTTGATAAAGGACGGGTCCATTGTGATTGTGACATGGACGTTTCTCGACAAACTGAAAGAATGCCATGTTTCGTTTTAGTGAAAATTTTGATGTTTCTTGTTGAAATTAATGAACACAGATGTTGCTCTAAAGGAATTATCAAAATATTTCATTTTTATGTGAATGGGAAATTTAAAAAAAATCGCCTGCATCTGTTTTGTATCCTATAAAATGGTAAAAAAAATGTCCTTCCTCATCTACTTTTTCAAAAATTGGCCCGAGAACCAACTGATTAATTTTACATGGCCTTATTAGAATTTTCCTTATTATCTGATCATTAATATACTACCTTGATGACCGGGAATCCCATCTGCTGGGTCCAAGTGGACATGACTTTCTCGACAGGTTTACCACTGGCCTTCTCCAGAGCTTCCCACAGATCTTCAGTGAAGGCATTGCTGTACTGGAATTTGTTGAGGTACTTGTTCATTCCGGTACGGAAATCCTACAAGGAGTTAACTTATACATTTGTACTTGAGGAAAGGAATACTATACACAAAATATACTTTACAGACTTACTAGTATGTTTTAGGATAGCATCAACTAAATACATTTACAGTTATTGTACATCGAGGTCAGTTATGTTTGTGGGAAGGAATTCAATACAATATAAACTAAATATAACATTACAAATAACATCAAACTAGGTCACTGCTGTATTTATCTGCAAACATACCAATGTCTACAAATAAGCCTCCTTCATTTTTACAAAATCATATCAATTAAGCTAAAAGTAGTTCACAAATAAGCCCTATATAAACATATAACACTACACCTTTACACTAGAGGAGGGAGCTAATTTGTGGATAAATATGGTGAAAACATCTTAACTGGGGAGGAGGATTATTTGAGGATAAATATGGTACGAAACCTTTATACTAGGGGGTGGATTTATCATCGAATCTGAGATCAAATGTCATACATAAGTAAATCAAAGTCACAGTAAGATAAGCTACTCCTTATACAGGAAATATCTGTAAGACATTGAATACCCCTGCTCCTATGCAACGATGTGTCCTGTGCAGATGAGTCAAAGATGACTTTTGACCCATTAACCTTGACCTATATCTACCAGAATGTGAGTAGGTGTAGATAAGCCAAATCTATTGAGGGGTTCTCAAGATAAGTCATTGATTTAGAGAGGGACAAAGAAAAGGAAGGGATGGAAGGACATGGATCACATCATATGACCCCCCCCTCCCCCCCTTATAGCTGGGGCATGATTAACATTTTATCACTGTAGTATATCAGTTCTGAATCCTTTAAAACACTGGAAACTTCACGGCCAGCTAACAACAACCTAACATTCAGTGCCAGCCAAATAATCCATCCAAGCCTACAGCTCAAATGTCATTCTGAAAGTAGAAAGGAAAAAAACAAGAAAGTACTTACCTTGTCTCCTATATAGTCATGCAACATCCTGATGACAGATGCTCCCTTACTGTAGGAAATGGCGTCAAAGATCTCATCAACTTCATCAGGATGACCAACTGGTACCTGGAGGTAAATGTTCAAAGAGGCATGAAATCCTCATTACAACTTATGGATAGTTGAATCACTCTAAATAAGTACTAGATTTACTGTACTTCGATACAGACTTGAATCAGCCTAAATAAGTACCAGATTTACTGTTTTTTTTATATAGACTATGTACATTACCCAAGTTCAAGTTTTTCATTCACCTTGAATCTTCTGACTCATCAGTAGCCGCAGCTTGTATGAACAGGTCCCATCTGCTATACATGTTGCTTCTCTAGCAAAATTCTAGGGATTTCTTTTGCCCATTTGACAATCTTTTGCTTTGTAACTAACACTGTAATCCTTTTCAACCGAAGACAACCATTTCTATTTACATGTATGTGGTGTGTTATCCATTTCTGTTTTACAGGTGTGTGGTGTGTGGTGTGTTGTCCATTTCCGTTTTACAGGTTTGTGGTGTGTTGTCCATTTCTATTTACAGGTGTGTGGTGTGTTGTCAATTTCTATTTACAGGTTTGTGGTGTGTTGTCCATTTCCGTTTTACAGGTGTGTGGTGTGTTGTCCCTTTCTGTTTACAGGTGTGTGGTGTGTTGTCTATTTCTGTTTACAGGTGTGTAGTGTGTTGTCCATTTCTGTTTTACAGTAATGTGGTGTGTTGTCCATTTCTGTTTACAGGTGTGTAGTGTGTTGTCCATTTCTGTTTTACAGTAATGTGGTGTGTTGTCCATTTCTGTTTTACAGGTGTGTAGTGTGTTGTCCATTTCTGTTTTACAGTAATGTGGTGTGTTGTCCATTTCTGTTTACAGGTGTGTGGTGTGTTGTCCATTTCTTTTTACAGGTTTGTGGTGTGTTGTCCATTTCTGTTTTACAGTAATGTGGTGTGTTGTCCATTTCTGTTTACAGGTGTGTGGTGTGTGTCCATTTCTGTTTACAGGTGTGTGGAGTGTTGTCCATTTCTGTTTTACAGGTTTGTGGCATACATGTTGTCCATTTCTGTTTTACAGGTGTGTGGTGTGTTGTCCATTTCTGTTTTACAGGTTTGTGGTGTGTTGTCCATTTCTGTTTACATGTGTGTGGTGTGTTGTCCATTTCTGTTTACAGGTGTGTGGTGTGTTGTCCATTTCTGTTTTACAGGTTTGTGGTGTGTTGTCCATTTCTGTTTACAGGTGTGTGGTGTGTTGTCCATTTCTGATTACAGGTGTGGGGTGTGTTGTCCATTTCTGTTTACAGCTGTGAGGTGTGTTGGGCACATGTTTTATCATACATTTGTATATGACCAAGAAATTTACATATCCTCTTTCTCTAAACTAATGTAAGGAAATCAATTTTAATTAACTTTAATAAAGTATGTTATTCAAAAAATGGCCTAAAATGGTAGCCATCTTGAATTTTGTAGTTTAACAATATTTCAGACACAACATTATCCTGTCCTGATCAATCACAGAAACCTTAAACTTAATCAAAGTTGCATCAGGTCAATGTGTAGCTTGAATTATACAAAATCTGTTTAATTTACTACATTTAAAATGTGTTACAAAGTTGCATCAGGTCAATGTGTAGCTTAAATTATACAAAATCTGTTTAATTTACTACATTTAAAATGTGTTACAAAGTCCATAGCCTGATGCTATTTCCCCTGTCTAAAACAACATTTTTTAACATCTAACTTTTATAAGCAATAGATAAAGATGCAGCAAGAAAACTGACAAATTCAATTGGTGTTTGATGGTTAACACATTATACAATCCCCACTCTGCTATGCCCATCGGCTAAATACTCACCTCTATGGCGTGACTGTTATGAAGGGCATCCAGTTCCAGGGCACGGCCTAAGTCTTGATTTACGAACTGTGTCCAGATGTCAAAGTCAGGGAAACAATGGTCGACACACAGATATTCTATCCAGGAAGCAAAGCCCTCGTTCAACCACAAATGTGTCCACCATTCCTGTAAAATTAATATATGGTTTAACTATACAAATCATGGAGAAATAGATTCAATTTCAAATGGGATCAGTTTTTGATCAGCTTCCATGGACCTTATTTAAAATCTGCATTAAAGAAAAGGTGAAAAAAAAACGTCTTATCAAAATCTTTATGAATTTACACAGGAGCATACAGTATTACATAATTATTCAGTAATTTATCAAACATCAATATAACCTTTAACTATGATTATTCTGATAAACAAGAATATACAGTATACACAATGTCATGTACATGTATATGTCGCAGGTTTTAGGATTTTTTTAATGTTATTTTTTTTTCAGAAAAGGTGTTCATGTGATAGTTGAATATTTGTTGTGACTGTTTAATTTCCTTTCATCACATTAACCCTTTCACCCCTACTGACCATATTGGACTTCACATTATGAAAGAATGGCATAGTCCACTAAAGTTTCATAGGGTTGAAAGGGTTAAGGTAATTTGAGACTATGTCTATACTTCAACAGGGCCAACTTCAGTACAATTTTACAGTGCAAATTCACTACAATACTAAGTCACAGGCCACACTTTAGCACGACAATAACGATGTTTAATAATAGAGATACAATTAATCTCTCCTGTTCAATATACATAGAGGTGTAGAGCCAACACCATACTTCTAGTTACTGTATGTTCCTTAATCCCTTGCTTGGATACCTCCAGGGAGACACAGTAATTTAGATACTAATCTGGACTGGTCGTGATTGATTTCTTAAGTCTCCAGTTCAATGACACCCACACTAGAACATGCCTGTTGGGTTCAGGATAATACTACGATATCCTAGAGAACATCATTGAGAGAGGCACAGAACTTGACCTGATTCTTAAAAAAAAATGTTGAATTTCTAACAATTATTGTAACAAGAGATAATGAGTATCATTTTTAATAATTGCAGAAAATTAAATGTACCATTGTAACAAGATTTCCAAACCACTGGTGGGCTAGTTCGTGTCCAACCACCAGGGCAACCCACTGACGAGTATTGGCAGATGATGTTGTTGGATCGATAAGCAAAGCTGTTTCTCTGTAGGTCACAAGGCCCCAGTTCTCCATAGCACCTTGAAATGATAAAGACAATATGGTGACATGTCGGTCAGAGTTACCTAGTATACAAAATTAATGTCAACTGAAGTTTATATTTTGAAGAATTGCTATTTAATATGAATAAAACTCTTTTGATCAAAACAATATGTAATGGTATTCTAGATCAGTAAGTACACCACCTACCTGCAGCAAAATCTGCTATGGCTATAAGGTCCATTTTTGGCAGGGGATACGCAATCTGGAAATAATCTTTGTAAAAAGGCAGGGTCTTCACAGCTACCTGTATAATGATAAAGGCAATTTTTCAGTAACCTTTAATGACAGTATTATATCGGTCTTGATTACTACAATATTATTCATAATTAAGACTCATTTTCCCTGAAATTTAAAAAAAATCAACATTTTCTTGACATTTGAAATAAAGGTGGCCAGAGTGACCTTCAAATCATTAGTGGGTGATAGAACTCCACCACTTTTTTTCATAAAGAAAGCTGTATCAATTTAAAATTACATACCAGATAAAATCTCACTGAAAACATTTAAACACATCTGACATTTTAGCTATCTAGCTCAAGGTCTTAAGTGTTGGTGATCTATAACCATAATGCTGTATACAACCCCAGGAAATGATACAGAAACATCTTCATCTGAATATCCTAAAATATTTAGCTTACACAACTATTCATCACACAATATCAGATGACCATTTATGGCTATTTGATTGGACTAAATTGACCAATGGGAGGAGGAGAATACTCCTGTAGAGAAGGACACCCCCCCCCCCCCCCCCCCCCCCACCCCCTCCCCCAACCTTTCTCTCCATAGTTTCAGAATGCCAGAAGAAGGACTGGAGCTGGAACTAAAAACCAGGTATTTCTTCCTTTTATTTTGATGACACCCACCATATCTATTAAAGTACGGAAACCACTAGTACATACATCCAGAGCAAACTGGCCCTGTTCCTTCTTGCCGACTGGTGTGTAGACTCGGACTAAGACTCCATCAGCATCTCTCCCTTCAACAAAATCATACTCTCCGACAACAAATGCCAGTAAGTAAGTCGGCATGACAGGTGTGCGGTCGTATGTCATCACCTTCCACTTGGTATCACCTCCCAGGGGGGACTCGGACTTCACCGGCTGGAATGTAATCAATGGACTATCAAATCAGACCAAAGAATTTGTGGTCAGCAATAGTCACAATCAGGGATGAAGAAATACTGCTTAAATGTATGAATCTAACTACAGAACAAAGTAAATATAGAGAATCATAATTATATTAAATCTTCATGAACAAATTCAAAACATCAGTTAAAATATCTTTAAAAGTTTTGAAATTTTAAACACAAACTATATGTCCTAGACTGGTATTATCATACTCAAATTTTGACAATGTATATAATAAAAGCAGTATTTTCCTTCTGTGATAAGTCTGTAAACAAACAGGGCTTTGTATTCATTTAATTTGTTGTGTGCAAACACAACCTTATCATGTTAGAGAGAACCACTCTGCCTTTGGAAACTTACCAAGCTAGAGAGAGACACTTTGTCTTTGGAAACTTACCAAGTTAGAGAGAGACACTTTGTCTTAGGAAAATTACCAAGCTAGAGAGAGACATTTTGTCTTTGGAAACTTACCAAGTTAGAGAGAGACACTTTGTCTTTGGAAACTTACCAAGTTAGAGAGAGACACTTTGTCTTTGGAAACTTACCAAGTTAGAGAGAGCCACTTTGTCTTTGGAAACTTACCAAGTTAGAGAGAGACACTTTGTCTTAGGAAACTTACCAAGTTAGAGAGAGACACTTTGTCTTTGGAAACTTACCAAGTTAGAGAGAGACACTTTGTCTTGGGAAACTTACCAAGCTAGAGAGAGACACTTTGTCTTTGGAAACTTACCAAGTTAGAGAGAGACACTTTGTCTTAGGAAAATTACCAAGCTAGAGAGAGACATTTTGTCTTTGGAAACTTACCAAGTTAGAGAGAGCCACTTTGTCTTTGGAAACTTACCAAGTTAGAGAGAGACACTTTGTCTTTGGAAACTTACCAAGTTAGAGAGAGCCACTTTGTCTTTGGAAACTTACCAAGTTAGAGAGAGACACTTTGTCTTAGGAAACTTACCAAGTTAGAGAGAGACACTTTGTCTTTGGAAACTTACCAAGTTAGAGAGAGCCACTTTGTCTTTGGAAACTTACCATGTTAGAGAGAGCCACTTTGTCTTTGGAAACTTACCAAGCTAGAGAGAGACACTTTGTCTTTGGAAACTTACCAAGTTAGAGAAAGCCACTTTGTCTTAGGAAACTTACCAAGTTAGAGAGAGACACTTTGTCTTTGGAAACTTACCAAGTTAGAGAGAGACACTTTGTCTTTGGAAACTTACCAAGCTAGAGAGAGCCACTTTGTCTTTGGAAACTTACCATGTTAGAGAGAGACACTTTGTCTTTGGAAACTTACCAAGCTAGAGAGAGCCACTTTGTCTTAGGAAACTCACCAAGTTAGAGAGAGCCACTTTGTCTTTGGGAACTTACCATGTAATAGAGAGACACTTTGTCTTTGGAAACTTACCATGTTAGAAACAGCAACTCTGTCTTTGGAAACTTACCAAGTTAGAGAGAGCCACTCTGTCTTTGGAAACTTACCATGTTAGAGAGAGCCACTCTGTCTTTGGAAACTTACCAAGTTAGAGTGAGCCACCTCTGTCTTAGGAAACTTACCAAGTTAGAGAGAGCCATTTTGTCTTAGGAAACTTACCAAGTTAGAGAGAGCCACTTTGTCTTTGGAAACTTACCAAGTTAGAGAGAGCCACTTTGTCTTTGGAAACTTACCAAGTTAGAGAGAGCCACTTTGTCTTTGGAAACTTACCAAGTTAGAGAGAGCCACTTTGTCTTTGGAAACTTACCAAGTTAGAGAGAGCCACTTTGTCTTAGGAAACTTACCAAGTTAGAGAGAGCCACTTTGTCTTTGGAAACTTACCAAGTTAGAGAGAGCCACTTTGTCTTTGGAAACTTACCAAGTTAGAGAGAGCCACTTTGTCTTTGGAAACTTACCAAGTTAGAGAGAGCCACTTTGTCTTTGGAAACTTACCAAGTAAGAGAAAGCCACTTTGTCTTTGGAGAACTTCCAATGTTAGAGAGAGACACTTTGTCTTTGGAAACTTACCATGTAATAGAGCCACTTTGGGAACTAAGCATGTCAGAGAGAGCAAGTCTGTCTTTGGGAACTTATAATGTTAGAGAGAGCAAGTCTGTCTTTGGGAACTTACAATGTTAGAGAGAGCAAGTCTGTCTTTGGAAACTTACAATGTTAGAGAGAGCAAGTCTGTCTTTGAGAACTTACCATGTTAGAGAGAGCCACTCTGTCTTTTGGAACCACCAGGGTGACATCAAATGTTGCTTTCACAGCAGGTTCGTCCCAGCAGGGGAAGGCACGCCGGGCGTCTGTGGCCTATGCACAACAAATACTTCAAAGTACAATACAATATAAATCTTTGTAACAAAACATTTGCATTTTGTTTTAACCGAAAATTCAGTTAATATTGTTTAAAAGTAGCTGCATGGTTCAGGAGTTATGACCTCTTAAGGCACTGCAGTGATCTGGACCCAGTTTCATCCATATTCCTTAAATTAATTAAAAAAAAATCCTAACTTAAAATTAATATCATATGGAAAACTTTAAGTTTAGGAATTTCCTTAAGATCCACTGATGAAACTTGGGCCCTATCATGATATTTGACCTTTTTGTTAAGAAGGGTCATGCTGTAGCCAAATACAGACATGTCTCAGGGCTCTGTGTAGAGAAGGACTAACCTCAAACTGTGTGACTGCTCCAATCCTCTCCTCCCCATCAGAGCTTGTGTACTTGCTGCGATAGAACCCCTTCATTTTATCATTCAGCTCACCACTGAATGATACAGATAAGGTTCCATTTCCAGACTAGAGAACACAAAAAAACAGCTCAACTATCTATGATTTAGGTTCCATTGCCAGGCTAGAGGACACCAAAAAAACAGCTAAACCACCAATGATTTCCACACTTCTCGTAAATTTGTGAAGTCATGCATGTGGTGTTTTAAATTAAAATTGAGGGTAAACGTTTAATGCCTCCTAGCTATTAAAAAGTAAACAAAGCATTAATTGTTGATTCAAACCAAATCTTGTAAAATATCAGATTTTGATTAACAAATAGATGAAATATTAGATTGTGTATTTCATTGGTATCTGTACACCCAATGCAGTGATAATATTCTTGTTACCTTTTCAATTACCAGGTCATGATTTTACATTTAGATATAAAAAAGATTAATTCTTCACAAAGAAAAATAAATAATACAATCAACACATTTGCAGACTTATACTAATAGACCTCTCTATCTACGGGCTTCTTCCGGCAGTAAACTGTGCAACCCTGAGTCTGGATTTTGTCTGAAGAAAGCTTTCACTGGCAGAAAGGTCAGACTTTGATTTGTTATCAATAATATGTAAATATTTTAAGTAACAATTGAAAAATTGTACCCATTGTTTACAAATTTTACTCCTACTTTCATAAAACATCACTCTTGTTTAAATTCCAAATTAATGTCAAGGGCAAAAACACTGTTTTCATTCATTGACAACCTTAAGTTTATACACATGATTGTTTGCTGTACAAACTTGAATTTAATATGGAATTAAATTGATTTCATACCTTAATTTCTGAAGGGAATGAGAATGTAACTGTTTCATCTTCTTTCTTATAAGAAATTTCTCCTTTGATTTTGTCAGATCCTGAAATAAACAAGAATGATTATATAGCTTCAGCTCAAGTTCAAGAACTTAAACCTTTCACATGAACAAGAATTACACGAAATTATGTGTGGCCTGTCCCACTTTGTCAATTCATCAAGCATTTTACATGAGCAATCAATGATATATTTGAAGAGACAAATGAATTTCATTGATTTTATTCTAAGTCCTGAAATTTGTGGTTTTTACCCAAAAAATTCAAAAATTGTAGAAATGCTAGTAAAGAGTGTAATGCATTCAGCTTTACATTCTGTGATACACCTTTAACCCCAATTTGGTTGCTCTAGCTTTTAGTTTGCAAGAGCTAAATGCAAAACCTTAACATTGTTACAGTTGATGCAAAATCCCCCGTCGGAAAAGCAACATCTATGTGCCGCCTTTCCAACATCTGTTATAGACGACACAGTGATAAGGATACTACATGTACTGTTAAGTAATCACTTTTATTTTGATGGTACATTACTGTAATGTAGTTGACTTCAATACCTTTTTTCAGAATGATAAATTAACATAGCTTATTCAGAGTTTTGGATTGTATTTATTACTACGTATTTAACATCAAGAACCTACCATCTGCTTGATAACTTGCTTCCTTCACATCAATATCACAACAATTCAGGGTAATGGATGTCAATGAGTTCTTTACCTGTAAAATTTTTCAAAAAAATGTAAAATATTCACATAAGAATTGTATAAATGAATAGTAGTACATATGTATTTTTTGTCTGTTTGGTTTATTGCTCCATCAGGACACAACAGCCAGGGTGATTTTAAGGTGTGTCCATAACTGCTGGTGGCTAATGAAAAATATTACAGGCGGCCCATCAGATGCCTATGTAATTTTGCCCAAAAACACACAACCAGGAAAGTACATAATTTGAATATTCTGGTGATCTTGGCTTCCTCATAACCACTGACCCACCTGGGGAAGAGAACTAAATTTCATGGATTTCAACTCAGGTTGCATGAGTCTGAGGTTCTGTGCACTGATCATGAATTAGCTTGCTCCCTTGAATGTGTATTGATAAAACATTCTAAACATTCTTCAAATTCCTTGATTCATTTGCACTTTTTAAGCAATTTATAGGTGACTTGAGGTCGGCTCAAGTCAATGGGAATTTTGGTCATGTGATATGTTATAACTTATTGTCAAGTCAAGGACAATTGGCCTATAGCTAGAGTCTGGCTCCACTGACAGCTCAGAAAATCATCTTAAGAAGTTGACACCTTCATGTGTATGCCAATGGATATTTCTAAGTTGAGTTATGTAAAATTTACGTTAACATAATGTTAATGCCAAAATGACCTCATTGTACAAGTGCCTTTGATTCACGATTACTATTATCATCAAATAAAATAAGTATAATCTATATCACATGTTAATTCATATTGCCAATGTTTTGGAAGTATAACGTTTATTTTCTGTTGGAAAGATATATAGGGGATTGCAATTGGTTAACATTGATTAGCATCCGATGGGTAAATTATTGCACTCTTCTACATTCTTTAAGTTGGAGAAAATCGCGAATGTCCAACTTGCCTATTACACACCAATTGAGGCATAGATTTGTTACTGTAAATGACTTAGAATTTGCAAATACTTTATTTCACGAACTTACATCTTCAGACATATTTCCGAATACATGATTTTGCGAATGCTGATCCGAAAATGACTTTAAATGTCACAAATAATCAGCTACTAGACATCATCATCACCACCACCACCATCATCATCACAATAACAGCAACTTGTAGGTTACATAATCCTAGCTCACACCTATCTACACATACTGCAACTACAGTGTACTAAAAAAAATGCAGTCTTCACGACACAATTTTTCGAATCCACTAGATTTAACCAATATTTAACATTCTAAATTTTCTGATATATTCTTAAGAATATCAACTTATTTCAAATTAGACTACAAGTTGACTTCTTAACTTTTAAAATCTTCTTACAAAATTGTAAATGTACAAATGTACATGCTGTGATTTTATTTACCTGAGGCTGGCCATTACGCCTGCTCAGTAAAAATAGAAGCAATATAACATCTAGATGTGTATGTGAATTAAATTGAGCCAATTCATGGACATACATGTATTTATTTAATACGATCTTTGCAAAGTTTCCATACAAATTCCTGGTCTTTTACCTTTCCATGCAATTACCTGGTTTAATATCTTTGTAAAATTTCTTGGTTTAAGATCTTTGTACAATTTCTTGGTTTAAGATCTTTGTACAATTTCTTGGTTTAAGATCTTTGTACAATTTCTTGGTTTAAGATCTTTGTACAATTTCTATTCAATTTCCTGATTTACTATATCTTTGTACAATTTCCTGGTTTAAGATCTTTGTACAATTTCCTGGTTTAAGATCTTTGTACAATTTCCTGGTTCATGATCTTAGTACAATTTCTTGGTTTAAGATCTTTGTACAATTTCTTGGTTTAAGATCTTTGTACAATTTCTATTCAATTTCCTGATTTACTATATCTTTGTACAATTTCCTGGTTTAAGATCTTTGTACAATTTCTTGGTTTAAGATCTTTGTACAATTTCTAAATAATAATATTAAGACTAAAGAATGTGATGCCTCTTTATGTTTATCTTTGGAGAATTTTGTCAGTTGTTTTCAAGGTAACTAACAGACATTTTAAAGATAAGACATATTTTATTTAAGAGTCACACATTTTAGAAAAATAAAAGTACATCAATTAAATACATAATTCACTAAAATGTCCCCCAGCCTTATCAGACTAAGAGACACTATAAACATTTACATTTTCAATTCTAAAATCAGATATACATAAAAACCATTTAAATCGCCTTTCACAGGATGCATTAATTTATTAATCTGTTCTTATATTTTGAATTGTTATTATCACTCTATAGATCTAGACATACTGATAAGAGTGTTAAAATAGATATACTTGAAAATCACTCAAGTCAAATTTTGCATGAGATTATATTCATAATTTGAACGATACATATATATGAATCTATACATTGAAAATAACATTTGAATTTTAAACTACATTTAAATCTCTATCACTGATTCAAAATGTCTAAAAGATGACATGTTTTGAACAGGCCAGACTTGTTTGTGCAGTGTTAAAAAGGATTATGCTTCGTGGGGAGTTTACATGATTATACCAACTACTGAAATTACTGCATACTAACTACCTCTTACAATGGAAAACTGGTGTAATAAATCCTTAATTATTACTATAGAAATTCATGCAATAACCTCATACAGTAGTTGTCCCTGCGGTAACATCTTTGACAGTTTTCCTACTGATTATTATGTAATTCAATAAAATAAATATTTTGCATGTTATAAACTATGTTATTGCGAAGGTTCTAGCACCAGCATGCCAAATACAATTTCGAATCAACAGGAGCAGCAGACAGGACTATACCCAATCACTATTAGTAATTACCGGTAAATGGAAGCTTACCAACTAATAATGGGAAACACAGAACCATACCAGACTGTTTACACGGATGTTGGATCTCCCAGCTCCCGTATATTCAACTAATAATATATTATTGTGGGGAGTGGGAAAATGTCATTGTTTTTATGAACAAATATATCTATTCAGTAGCCCATTCTTCACATGCGAGATGTTGAAAATAAAAATTGTTTGAATTGGACACTTATTATTATTATCATATCCAAATATACATAGGTAGGCAGGGATGTGCAGCAGATGTCTATACATTTCATTATAAAAATCCATTATTTATTTTCAATTTCACATGTTCATTACTTTGACCTGTTGATTTATTTTATTATAAATTTCTATGCATTTAAATTTATATATATAATTACTTATTCATTTCATTTGCATACACTTATTACTAGATCAGAAATTTTGGTATATTTTTTTCTTGTTTTGTGTTTGATACATTGAGAAAATGGTATAAGTAGTCTATGGAGCAACAAAAGCCTGTGTAAACATTCCTAAATATCACACTAGCTATGTATATAGAGTGCAAACAGGTATATATTTCTGTTACTCTGAAAATTTCTTAACTTGT
Source organism: Pecten maximus (assembly GCF_902652985.1). Taxonomy (NCBI): domain Eukaryota; kingdom Metazoa; phylum Mollusca; class Bivalvia; order Pectinida; family Pectinidae; genus Pecten; species Pecten maximus. The sequence continues at coordinate 18,812,389 of NC_047026.1, forward strand.
ATTCATGAAAACTTGAGCGCGTATATGATTCTTGTAACATTGCAGTAAATTTTAAACACGCCTTCATGACCTTTGATGAAGACGAAAGTTGTACATATCGTTGAATCGCCAGTTCAACTGTCGCAAATATTAAAGACAATATGATGAAGAATAGCCTAGTTCAGCTGCACCCTCCATTTATACAATGTTTGATCTCCTTTGCCAAATAATTCTCCAGACCAAATTTCATCAAAATTCATACTGGCCTTCAAGACTAATAGGGATTTACCTCAATTTTCCCTATTGGGCCCCACCACTCCTGGCTCCAGGGGAGCCACACCACAGTTTATACGTATGATCTCCTTTGCCCAATAATGATCCAGTCCAAATTTCTTTTTTTTTTCTCATTTTTTTTATTTTTCAAGTTCACCAAACAATATTACATTCAAGTATTTAACCCGGAGGTCAAAGCAAAAGTGTAACTTCCACAGAGGTTACTAATGAGCATTATTATTGTTTATACAGGAATCCTGTGGTAAATAACAATTAATATATACAATTAAATTTGTATTTTAGAGCAATTCTTTATTATTGGACCTCACTTTTACTATATGGCATTTTGCCTTTTTTTGTTAGAAATAATATTTATTTATCTTGTAACTATTATTGTACAATATTAACATTCGTATTCCCACAGTATTCCTGTATTATACAATTGTGTAAACATTTCAATAGTACCATATGCCAATACAACAGTAACTTAATATATATAATGAAAACACTTTGTATAGCAAATGACCTTAACTACATCAAATTCTAAGTTGTGAAATCATGTAAAGTTGTTGTTATTTATTTACTGTTCTAGTTGAAGTGCTAGGTCTATATTTGACCATCGTCTCCTTACTAGTTCTACCTTTCGCCGAGAGTAATAAAATAGACTCTGAGTATCAACTTGCTTGTAATATCTGAGCACTGCTCTTACTCCTTCAACAGATGGAATAGTCTTATTGCATCTACAAGTATATATATACTTTTTATAAGCAAGATACAGAAATTTATATCTACAAGTATATATATACTTTTTATAAGCAAGATACAGAAATTTATATCTTCAAATTGAGGATCATTGTTGTTACTTAAAAGAACCGAAATACACGTCATTGGGAAGTTGATATTGGTTTTGGACAAGAAACCATTTTTTTTTTAAATTCCCACGGAACTTGAGAAAATTCACATTCCATGCAAAGATGCTCCAAAATTCATCAAAATCCATTCAGGAGTTCAGGACTAGTAGCAATTTAAAGGATTTACCTTACTTTCCTCTATTGAGCTCCACCCCTCCGGCCCAAGGGGAGCCACACCCTCCATTTATACAACATCAGATTTCCTTTGCCCAATTATGCTCCAGACCAAATTTTATGAAAATTCATTCATGCGTTCAGTACTAGAAGAGATTTAAAGGATTTACCTCAATTTCTCTTAATCGGCCCTGCCCCTCCCGCCCCAGTGGAGCCACACCCTCCGTTTATACAACGTTCAATCTTCTTTGCCCAATAATGTTTCAGACCAAATATATGGGTAAATAAGATATTCATTTACCCCCAAACACTCATTTAGTCCCAAATCGGTGTTCTATTCCATCCATATAGACCCTCGCTTTACGCTGGTCAAAATTTCACACTATTAACCTGCCATTTTGTAAGTGACAGTGCAACTACATGAAACCTTTTTTTTTAAACAAATGACACCAGTTTAATTTTATCAAGAAGCATTATGTCAATAAGAAGTTGTTGGATTTTTAAAAGGAAAATTATTGTTTCTTAGTTATAAAAAAAAACTGGAAAAAAATATTGCTCGCACGACCAGAGACATAAGGTAGCAGTGTACAGTAAAAATGCCAAATTCTGAAAAATATGGCACATGTTTTAGATATGTAAACATTGCCAGTTAACCTTACATATAACCTCTAATAAAGTATATATATTTGAAATCTGTACAACATTTGCAATTTTAATAGAGCTCTGAAGGATAAGTAAACTGATATTTTCTGTGATTTTTAGAGCTGGGAATACCATGGTAACAGCTTAAAAAATTCTCAAAAATTGCAAAATATTATATGATATTTCACCCAAAATGGCACAATTCTCTACACAATTTTTTTTCTGAAACCTATTTAAAATTAAATATCTCTATCCCAAAGACAGAATTAATCTTGTTTGGACATATGTTGTAAATTAAGTTTTCCCGCTATCTTACCTTTTCTGTGGGCTTCCATTTTGCGCTGTAGGCAAAACTAAATTTCCTGTGTAAACACACGTTCGGAAAATCCGGATATTTAAAATCCGGAACCAATTTATTGATTTTTGTTTTAATAAATGTGAAGCCTGTATGTACTACTTCATACTGAATATACCAATTATAGTGTACATTTATTTTTTCATTTTTTATGCATATCATAATACAGGAGTTATTTGCTTAACAAAAAAATTGCCCATGGCCAGGCTGTCTTACTGTGGTGTGCTACCATATACATCACTTTTTTAAATTCTAATTTTACTAAGAACCCCATGAATGTCTAGAATATGTTCCGACGAACAAAATGACATATCGGGTTACTGTGTATCTTTAATAGTCACCGAGTATTGCTGATTTCCCTGAGAGGTGTATTTTGACAACTTTTTCTCCCAACCCAGTAATAAGGGGAGGTAATTTTAAAGATGAAAACTCCCATAATTCTGTATATCTCTTGAATAAAGTTGTGTTTTGAGTTGAATGTGGTACTTAGAGTCTCTGTGCATGTAATCAAGCAAAAAATACTATACAACTATAAAATTTAGCCTTGTAATATGACGTCATAGTTACCATGACGTCATCAGTAACTATGATGTCATCAGTAACTATGACGTCATCATATGGTATCTATGACGTCATAAATACTCAATGGTGTCATAATAAATAACCAAATTCCTTTCCAAACCTCAGCTTAGCAACACATGCAATATTCTAACTGATAAATCATGACATGACATCCAAGATTTCAAAATGTCATGCCTATGACATTACAGTCATCTGTTTCCACCCCGGTAATTCAGATATGTACCAATGATCATATGAAAGTGTCCGCTGATCCCCTTTTATGCGGAAAATGCTATTTTTTCTGCTTTACCGAAGGAAATGACAATAATTGACAATATTGTATCAACCGTACACTTAATCAATTGAAATTACATGCTTACCATTGTATAAATAAACTGAAAATAATGGTTTCACCAAATATTTCAAAAAATAACACTTACTGTAATAGTTTCCATGGATACGGGGTAATAAATCAGGTAAAACAAACCAGAATTCAGTCTATATGGTTTGTTAGATACCCAATAAGTTATTTTGGGTTTGTTATAAAGCACAGAATATCTTTTCAATTTACACTGACTCATTAACATTATGCTTAATTAACCCACCCTTAAAATGGGTAGATATGCGAGTTACCTCCCTTGATTCCTCTAATATGACAAGCCAGATAATAAACAAGTTTTAGATTGTTTTTATGCATTTTTGAGCAATAATGAATTAAAATGAAGCTTAATCAAGCATAATTAAGCACAATTTCCAAAAAATAACATTTTTCAGCCCTTATAAGGTAGCAGTGTACAGTAAAAATGCCAAATTCTGAAAAATATGGCACATGTTTTAGATATGTAAACATTGCCAGTTAACCTTACATATAACCTCTAATAAAGTATATATATTTGAAATCTGTACAACATTTGCAATTTTAATAGAGCTCTGAAGGATAAGTAAACTGATATTTTCTGTGATTTTTAGAGCTGGGAATACCATGGTAACAGCTTAAAAAATTCTCAAAAATTGCAAAATATTATATGATATTTCACCCAAAATGGCACAATTCTCTACACAATTTTTTTTCTGAAACCTATTTAAAATTAAATATCTCTATCCCAAAGACAGAATTAATCTTGTTTGGACATATGTTGTAAATTAAGTTTTCCCGCTATCTTACCTTTTCTGTGGGCTTCCATTTTGCGCTGTAGGCAAAACTAAATTTCCTGTGTAAACACACGTTCGGAAAATCCGGATATTTAAAATCCGGAACCAATTTATTGATTTTTGTTTTAATAAATGTGAAGCCTGTATGAACTACTTCATACTGAATATACCAATTATAGTGTACATTTATTTTTTTCATTTTTTATGCATATCATAATACAGGAGTTATTTGCTTAACAAAAAAATTGCCCATGGCCAGGCTGTCTTACTGTGGTGTGCTACCTATATAGAGAGATTGACAGCTCTCTATTTGCCCCTATGTCTCCGTGGTGGCCCCTGACCTTCCTACAATCCTTTGCGGTCGCTTGGTTCAGCTTTCACCTGACGCCATATTGAAGAAAACTTGAAAACCAGACACATAATTATCAATAATTTCTATTTAAAGTCATCTCCCAGATCCAATGATGTGCTTTAATTTTATTAATATCACAGTGCAGAAGTGTCATGAATATGAAATGTATCACAATTTGCTGTCAAAGTGTTTGTATTTCGAGTATGAAAGTCAAGCACACCGTAGGGAAGATCGGCGGGAATCTCCAATTTTCGAAAAGTCCCTATAGGTTTTTCGAAAATACGGATTAATGACAACAATGTGCATGATAAACAAGACCATATCCCAAAAGTATGATAGTTTTTAGATAGTGAAGTAACTTTGTTAGTGCCCTTCATAAAATGATATGCTTTTTGTGTGCGTTTAAAATTGACGATGTTTTGGTCTGACGTAATGACAGATTAATAACAAAACTACGACATGTCGAATAGGACCCGATGGATTTTCGAAAATACGGATTAATGACAATGTGCATGATCAAGAAGACTATCCCATAAGTATGATAGTTTTTGGATAATGAAGTAACTTGTGTAGTGGCCTAAATAAAACGATGTGCTTCTTGTGTGCGTTTAAAATTGACGATGTTTTGGTCTGACATAATGGCGGCGTAATTACAAAACTAGGACATGTCGAATAGGACCTAATTGATTATCGAAAATACGGATAAATGACAACAGTGTGCATAATCATCAAGACTATATCCCATAGGTATGATAGTTTTTGGATAATAAAGTAACTTTTGTAGTGGCCTAAATAAAACGATGTGCTTTTTGTGTGTATTTAAAATTGACGATGTTTTGGTCTGGCGTAATGGCGGATTAACCAGAACATGTCGAATAAGTTTCGGTATATCGATACCGATTTACCTGTGCTCGCTTGTGTTTGATAGGGGACAAGGCGCTCTCGATAAGGGATATGCTTGACTAGTCACGAATAAAGGGAGCCACCACTTGTACGAGAAAATAGCGATGTTTCTTATCTCTCTACTATATGTCTCTGGCACGACATCTCTAAATGGAATTTCCGGAAAAGTTAATTTCACTGTCGTGCTCCCTTTTATTTGTCCAATGTTCCAAAGAACAAATGATTAATTTGGTGTGGCTTTATTAGCAGCGACACCAAACGATGTCGGAGAATTCCATGTTTTCACATACAGTAGTAGTGCACTCTGGCCCTACACCAGACCTGTTGTACGGGCCAGAGGAAATTCGGGTTAATTTTTACAAAACATTATACTTGCCTCAACTTGAATTTCTTCTGATCCCTCAAACGTGAAGGCCTTCAGGTTTGGTTGAAGGCGGATGCTGTAGTTGACTGGACAAGCATCCAGTGGCAAACGCTGGAAAGGTTTTTTGTCTGGCATACCTACTCTGAGACTGAAGTTACGACAAACTACTGTCGGCGAGATAGACGGACGCCTGTATCTGCCAAATAATGAGTTAGTAAGGTTGAAAAAACCGTAAGTTTGTGCTGAAGAAGAACAGGATATGTGAAAAGGTATACGTCTAATGACTGACAAACCACTTAAACAATACAGCCGAAAAGAAAGTGGGAAAACCCCTTTCATAAAGCAGTCTACTCAGTACAGAAAAAGATCTACGCTCACGTTTCGGTCTGTGTCTGTTCGATGTTTGATACGAACCGCGTTCATTCACAGGGTTAGAAATGCGTCAGCGAACGAGGATTGCTCAATCATTGTTGAAGAGACGCTTACTGTAAATGAAGCACGGATTTAAAAGTGAAAGAAAGAAAAAAAAACTTGTTCTATGGAATGTTATGGCGTTTATTATATTCAAACTTTTTGTAAGTGAAGAAATTTTGACAATATCCACATAACTACAAAATCTGTTTATAATTTTACGGATACTGGTTTTAATATTAGTGTGCCTTTGGCAATTTCCGGTTAAAATTAAAGTCGTCTGCTGTGTGTTTAGCATGTGCTGGAAGACTACATTGGAAAACGTATGCTATATTTAATTTAGCCTCTCTATTTAAGTGAATTTTCAATATCCGTGTATATATAGCTTTAAAATTATATGCGTTACTTTATAGTACCATTCCACAAATCGGTAGAATCGCACTCGCTGTCCAATATCCCGTGTTTCTGCGTTTAGTCAGACTATCATCATAGTCACTTGTCGTCATCGTTTTGTTCTTCGAAGACATAAGGTTTACCACTGTACCCCAGACCTCAAATGAGTGATTTATCTCCACAAAAGTGACCTTACACCTCCCTCAACAGTTTACATGGCAGTATTATATTCCCAATTTTCAAGGACAGTCATTTTACTCTCTAAGAACTCGATAAGGATAACGAATCTTGAAAATTTGTCAAATTCCAAAAACGAAAAATGGTCTAACAAAGATTGTTTATAATAACTTCAAGAGGTGCGAATATATGAACCAAATATTGTCGCATAAACATGTCACTTTAGTCATAGTATAACCACATGGGGTTTGGTTTGGTTTATTTTGTTTAACGTCCTATTAACAGCTAAGGTCATTTAAGGACGGCCTCCCATGCGTGCGACATGCATGCGTGTGGTGAGTGCGTATGTGTGTTTTGGGAGGCTGTGGTATGTTCGTGTTAAGTCTCCTTGTGATAGGCCGGAACTTTTGCCGATTTATAGTGCTACCTCACTGAAGCATACTGCCGAAGACACCCAGCAGGACACCCCAACCGGTCACATTATACTGACAACGGGCGAACCAGTCGTCCCACTCCAAGTATGCTGAGCGCTAAGCAGGAGTAGCAACTACCATTTTAAAGGACTCTGGTATGTCTCGGCCAGGGGACAGAAGCCAAAGCCTTCCTCACAGGGGCGAACACTCAACAAAAGGCCAAAAGTGAGGCATTGTCAAGGGAGACATTAGGAAGAAGAAAGCTGTTAAGAAAGAATAGAAAAGATAAGATCCCAAATTTAGTCGCCTCTTACGATCATGCAATGGGGGCAGCAGGTACAATTCTTACGCCCTACCTGCAGGGCAAACCACAGGGGGTACATGTAGGTGTGGACCTACATTGTATACATGTATGTCACAAAAAATAATTGTCCGATAAAAAAATTGCCTCTTCCAGATATGACCCGTCCTAGAACTTAAAGATATATAGTCGTGGGATCGGTCATACTTGGAAAAGGCTATTTTTTTTATCTGACAATTATTTTTTTGTGATGCGCAGGTCCGTGCCTACCCCCTGTGGGTATAACCACCGGAAGTGGATGTTGCCCAAGTCTTCGGGCAAATTTGGCGAATAATTTTTTTCTTTTTTTTACATAATCTGACATCTTGACCTCGTGTAGTTTTCGAGTGAACTGATTGAATCTACTTTCTTAGTTAATTTTTTTGACACACTAAATCATGTGACACTATATATATGCGACAAAAAAGTTATTTTGATCATTGGTTCTCACGGATATATCGGTCATCACACTCGAGGGGTGAGGTCGCATATAAGGATTGAACCCGCCCCTCTCATGTGATAGCTGACATATCCACTCAAGCCTATGATATAGCCATTACTTTTACTTGCTGACAGTTCTTGACACAAAATTTACAATCTTATATATATAATTGTGTATTAAAGATTGTCATGATTTATATATCTGAATTGTTTACTTAAAAAAAAGAAAAAGAAAATATCTGTATAAGGGAAAAGGCCATAGCAGCTAGTCTCCATTATGACAAAAATGTTAGTTTTCATAGAACAAATGTTTAGTTTATTTTAAATGACAATGTATCACACTATCTCATATTATACAATGTATCATGATAATTTATACATGTACATGTTGTGTTATCTCTAAAGTACTTTTAATTACCAGAAACTTAGAAGCTTTGTTCAATATGATTTATTATCCACACATTCCAACCTGGAAGTTAGGAAGCAGGAGGACGGACCTTTCATGGAACGTCTGTGTGAAATAATGAAAACTAATAAGGAGAATGGGACAAAAGGTATTGAGGCTCGGTAAAAGGCCACAACAGCCAACCAAAGGAACCAAATCACAACCTGTCACAATTACATTTAAGGACCAACAAGCGAAAACTGCGTTTATGGGAAACGTAAAAAAAAATCTTGCAGATGAAACAAACGAAAATATTAAGAAAGTCAGTGTCGCACACGACATGACACAAGATGAAAGAAAATCCCTTAAAGAAAAGGTAGCTGAGGCTAAAATGCGTTCTGATAATTCGGGGGAATGGAAATACATTGTCCGCGGCCCGCCATGGGACATGCACATACTAAAATTGAAGAAAACGCAAAAAAATTAGGCCCATCTGACAAAGGATTACTTACTCGGTTTAGCATTCTCTTTACAAATGCAGATACCTTGATAAAATTTAAGTTACAAGAACTAAAAACAGAAGCAATGCGGGATATTCCAGATGTAATAGCTATTTCCGAAGTAAAACCAAAGAACTTTAAAAGAAAAATTGAACTGTCTGAATATAACATTGAGGGATATGTCACAATATACCTCTAAATATGTCCAAGTATCTGCCAGGGAGAGGCATGATCATGTACCTAAAGCAAGTCTTAAGTATTCCCAAATTACGTTAAGCAATATAGAATTTGTTGAGCTTAATTATCTTGTGTGAAGTAAAACTGAACTCTAAAGAAAACTTACTTGTTGGCTCTCTATACAGAAGCCCAAACTCATGAGAAGAAAATTTCAAAAACTTGTGTAAATTGTTACTAGAAACGGCTAAAAGGAAATACAGCTATAAAATATTAGTTGGGGATTTAAAGTTACCGGGGATCGAATGGTAAACTTGTAACACAAAAACCAACGAAACATCAACCGAGTTCAAGTTTATAGAAATCGCGCGGGATTCATACATGTATCAGCATGTGAGGCAACCAACCCGTGGAAGGGTTAAGACAATCCAAGCGTTATAGATTTAGTTCTAACAGATAAAGAAGATTATATTGAAGCTGTTCAATTCAACCCTCCTCTGGGCAAAAGTGATAATTCAGTTATCAATATCCGCTGTAATTTTACCGCCGAGATAGAAAATGTAAGAAAAAAGCGTTATTTCTACGATAAAGGAAATTTTCACGAACTGTCTCGAAAACTAAAATAAATTGGCAAGAATGTTTTTCGAAGTGCGAAAATGATGTAGAAAGACAATGGACAATATTTAAGGCGATATTAGAAGAATCAATCAGCGACACTATCCCAGTGCAGAAAATAAAATCACAGCGAAAATCCAATAACCACAAGATCCAATTAGATAAAAAGTGCTGAACAAAGTTAAAAGAAAGACTAAATTATGGAACAAATACCTGCGAACACAGGATCATGAAGTCTATTCAGAATATTGTAAAGTAAAGAATCAAGTGAGGACACTTACAAGGAAGGCAGTAAAACTCTATGAGATGCAAATAGCACAACAAGTGAAAGAAAATCCTAAAAAGTTCTGGAAATATGCAAAATCGAAAACAACGATCAAGTCTAATATTTCAAATTTATATACAAGCATGAATAAGGAGGATATTACGGCAACAGATTATGAAAAAGCCAGTCTACTCGCGGACTTTTTTCAAACATTATTTACGCAGACAGACGATCGAGAATTGCCGGAGATTGAAATGATAGATGTAGAACCAATTACTATACCCAATATTTCTCCAGAATCGGTAAAAAAGAAACTGATGGAATTAAAAATTTCGAAATCTCCAGGACCGGACATGATTAATCCTAGGGCCCTCGAAGAGGCTTGTAATGTCATAAGTCATCTGTTATCGTTGATATTTAAAACATCCATAGAGACAGGGAAACTACCTGAGGATTGGAAATGTGCTAATATAACAGCAATATTTAAGAAAGGAGATCATAAAGAAGCTTCCAACTACAGACCAGGTAAGCTTGACTAGTGTTGTTTGCAAGATACTTGAATCATTAATCGGAGAAGAAATTATGATCCACATGAGGAAAAATAGGTTATTTAGTAAAGCACAATTCGGCTTCATGAATGGTAGATCTACGGTTCAACAGCTTCTCAATGTCATGGAGAGATGGACAGATATTTTGGATAATGGAGGATGCGTGGATGTTATATACTGTGATTTTATGAAAGCCTTTGATAAAGTCCCTCATCAGCAAATCGTACATAAACTCTCCAAATATTTCCTCAATTTTCCTCTTGGATTATAGCCTTTTTACTTGGAAGCAAACAATGAGTCGTAGTGAACAGTGAAACATCACAATGGAATCCAGTAATAAGCGGTATACCACAAGGATCTGTGTTGGGACCACTTCCCTTTGTATTATATATAAATGATATGCCAGACGTAACGAGCAATGGAACCGGAACTTATCTTTTTGCTGACGACACGAAAGCATTTAGAGCAATTAATAATGAACAGGATTGTAAAATTCTTCAGCAAGATATATTTTCGTTAAACAAATGGTCAGAAACTTGGAAACTACAATTCCATCCAGAAAAATGCAAAATGATGCGTGTAGGATATACAAATATGGATCCCTTTAACTACAAATTAAAAGAAAGTGCTCAACACTTAACATTTGTTGACTCAGAAAAGGATATCGGTGTCACCATAGATAATAAACTTACATTTGATAAACATATCTGTGAAAAGGTTAACAAAGGTTAACAAAGCAAATTCTATCATGGGAGTATACACGGAGGACAATGGAGTACATGAACCCCTACAGATTTATAATGTTATACACGGCTTTAGTAAGACCTCACATCGAGTATGCGGTCCAAGTCTGGTGTCCTCATCTGGTGAAACATATAGAAACAATAGAGAATGTTCAACGTCGAGCAACAAAACAAGTTCCTGGTCTGTCTAATCTGTCATATTATGAACGTCTACAAAAACTGTCACTACCAACGTTAGCATATAGACGGTCTCGTTGAGACATGATTAAGGTCTATAAAATCATCTCCGTAAAATATGATGGGGAAGTCGCAAAATTGTTTTCTGTAAATGTTGGGCCAATCACTCACGGACGTAACTTAAAATACATAAAGGATTCTCAAGATTAGATGTCAGAAAATATTCTTTCACACAGAGAATTGTGGATATGTGGAATAGTCTCCCATTTGATGTTGTAAATGCCATATCAATTAAACAATTTGAATATAAACTTGATGAACATTGGAAAAATCAGCCACAGAAGTACTGTTTCAAAGAGAAATCAAGCTGTGAACTGAACAATTATTTATTATTTCAATAACTTTATTACGAGCTGACAATCAAAGGATGTAAATCCTGTACATATTTTATGTATGCTGTCAGAATAAATCTATGTATCTATGTATCATGTATAGTTGATGAACAGTTAGCTTTGATCTGGTGTTATCAAGCCTCTTCTAGAAGATCTATTGAAGGTAACAATTATCTCTTAAGTTTTCAATCTGAAATGTACTGTTACTGTCCAGTCTCAGAAATCTTCTAACGAATTATCATAAAACTCCAGTGGCTAATCCAACAGATTCTGTGCATAATATGACAAGATAACATACCCTAGTCAGGCTCCTCAGGCTAAGAATTGTCAAAAGTATCTTGCCGTGTAAAACCTCTAAAATTGTCGGAGTAGACCGTATTTTAGTCTAACCCAACCAGTCAAACGTCCCCATATTTTGGGGATATATACATGGACATAGAAACTATAGTCGACTTTAACAACAACTACTATAAAACCTATATTTTTGCCTCCACTGTAATAAAACTCTCTTCAAATTTATGACAAGTGCTTATCCCCCTCCCTTTTACAAATCAATTTGTTATTTGACATGTTACCTCCATGTTGTAGAGCTCTGTTTGCTGCATTGACTCATTCTAAATGCGTGTACCAATTAAATAAAAACCAGCAAGACAAATGTGTGGCGATAAATTGGCTCACTTTTTTAGGAGTGGCTGCAATTATTTTATTTTATTTTCATTCTTTTATGTTGATAATGATAATTGAAAAGATTTTGATTATTAATAGTATTTCTTTGAATTCTTTGTATGAATAACACCTTATACAGCAAAGGTGAGCGGAAGATAGATTAGTCCGCCAAAATGACAATATATAAATGATATATATTGTCATCCGCCACCCGAACTATCATTACATTGATAACTAAGGAGGGGGCCATTTGCCCCATATTTTCCAAAATGGCCCACCAACACTCACAAATATCTTCAATTTTCTATGTTTTGGCCCATACCTTTTATGAAATCTTGTCAAAATGCCCCATGATTTTTGAGTCCAGGGTGAACCCTGCGATTAGATATGAACATAATCATATTAATGGCATTTTAGATAGCAGTGACAACCATCACAATATTATTTATTCTTGCTATATCTTTTTTGCTGTTATTAGTGAAAATATGTATAGAAAATAGGAAAATACTGCATAAATATTAACATAAGGAATATTGTTTCTTCAGACTTCTATAGAAGATGTGGGCTCAGTCAAGCAGTGGAGGACAAAAAATTTGTCGAAGATGTCTGAGGTTCATCAGATCAACACAAAGATATATCAGTCATCAAGAAACATGGACATCACCCAAGATAAGGAAGGCTTTTGTAGACTTTTTCAAGGAGAATTATGATCACCAGATTATTCCTTCTTCGTCAATTATTCCTGTAAAAGACGGTGGAACATATTTCACAAATGCTGGAATGAATCAAGTATGTAGACTTTAAGCCTATCTAAATATCAAAAACAGCAAAACTGTTTAATATCAGCTGGTAGGATTTTCTAATCTCCTGTACAAAATTAGTTGCAGACCTCACAAAATTCTAATTGCATTAATATTTATTGACGTCTACAATTACACTTCATCAGAAATATATCATAGGTACGCCGATCTCACGAAATTCTATAGCTAACATAAGTCGAAGCATGAAAGTACCCCACTACTGTTAGTTATGCTTAGAAAAAATTTACCAATTTATGCATAAAAAGATTAATAAAGTTTGTACAGACTTGGCTTTTAAGCTTTTTCAGAGCAACAGCGCTAGCTAGTATATATAAAAAGCTTCCAATTAACACTTATAAAAATTGTTTTTACTGGAACATATTCCACCAACATAAACCTACCTATGTACATGCTTCTACTTTTCATTATAAATACTTGCTACTATGATGTGATAATTTGTGATAGACTTTATTGATTGTCATTGTTGATATGTACCTGTGACCATATTACCTTAGGTTTTGTGAGGTAATTTGATTATAAGCTTATACTTTGTCGCCGGTAAATGTAACGAGACACGGATCGGATCGCCCCATGTCAGTTATATTAACAGTAACAGTCTGATTACAGTAGCCATGCGAGTGGGCTTATCCTAAGCCAGGCTCCTGATACAGATGGGATGAGGTTATAGTTTTTAGAGTGTGAGAGGGTTTGTAAACAAGTTTGGCAGTGTTTCCGTATTTCACAGACCTCTGATGAGGGGACTACAAATATGCATCACTGGAAATACCGGTAGTAAAAGTAGTCGTCACTTAAATTATAGTAATTTGAAGCGTATCTGACATGTTTTTGGTTGCTTTTTTCTTATATTCTTATCATCTGAAATATTTTGATTGTTTTCCACTTTTAATTCAGAATAGTTGTGATCATAATGTTTTGAATTACATGTAGATTTTTTCTACACTGTATATGTTTCTTACTACATGTGAAATAATATGCATATGTGAATGCTGACTGATACATGTAACATTCAGCTAACAGTACAAAGTATCTCTTATAAAAAAATATCACCATAATCTTTTAACCATATTTATTAAATGATTCATATATTTTTATTTACAAGTTCAAGCCAATTTTCCTGGAAAGTGTTGATCCCAACAGCAAGATGGCTCACTACAAAAGAGTGACTAACCACCAAAAGTGTATTAGAGTTGGGGGTAAACATAATGATCTGGAGACTGTGGGAAAAGATCTTTATCACCATACTTTCTTTGAAATGTTAGGAAGTTGGTCTTTTGGTGATTATTTTAAGGTAAGAAGGATATACATTATTATAATTGTCATTAAAAAGCACTGGGAATAAAAACATAGTCTTACTAAATGATGCTTTGGAATCTTGTTTAACTTGTCAATTTCATTTTGGACTCTTGAAGTTATCTTGTATATTTCAACAAAAAAGATTTGATTATCATGAAATGAAACTTCAAAAGCTAATCAAGGATTTTTATTGCGGAACAGTTGAAGGTTTATATGTAGAGTGTCATTTTACCCAACAGAATGTATATATATAATTACCTTATGTTTAACAGGAGGAGGCATGTGCCATGGCGCTAGAGCTGTTAACTAAAGTTTATGGCCTGCCAGTTTCTCGTCTGTATTTTACATACTTCAGTGGTGATGCCAAACTTGGGCTGCATCCAGACCTAGAAACCAAAAATATATGGCAGAGTTTAGGGTATGTCTGCAACATGTATAGGAAGTCGAATTTGGTTTCATTAAAAAAACATTTTACAATTGCATTATCAACAAATTCCTTGTAGCCTTGTCTTCTATGATAAAATAGATAGATAATCACCAGATATCTTGTTATTTGTGAATGATTAAATGTAATGTTTCAGGGTATCTATCCCAACAGCAACTTTCAAAAAATGTAGCATAACAAAACCGTAAAATTTGCTCATTTCATTGGTGCTAATTTTGCAGTTTTCCAAACATATCAAAACAAACATGAAGTTACAATTATTCATGGAAACATCCTTGTGGAACAAACTATAATTTGATGTTTAATTTGCTTCTTTCAACTTAAAGGTACTTTTTTCATGATTTTGTTCTATCTTCAACAGGAGCTAAAATTGAACCCACCGAACCAACTTTAAAACTATTTTTCCTGTATATTGCAGCATACCTCAGAAGCGTGTCCTGCCTTTCTACATGGAGGACAACTTTTGGGACATGGGTAAGACAGGACCATGTGGTCCTTGTACGGAGATTCACTACGACCACACAGGGGATGGAACCGGAGTACACCTCGTCAATAGGGGCTCCCCACAGGTTGTGGAGATCTGGAATCTAGTCTTCATGCAGTATAACAGGTCAGTTATTTTCATTCAGTAATCAATTCTAATATAATTTCCATTAATTTATTAACTTAAAGTCTATATACCGATCACCATAATGTTTTATGTCAAATGGTTACTGGTCAGTTTTTATCATGGCCTTGCAATGTATCAAATTTGCTCGATAGTAAGGGTCAAAACCTAGTGATAATGCAGTTATTTATACCAAAACATGCAAAGAATTGCACCAAAATTTACAAAAAGACAGATATGGAATTTTCCCTTTTTAGCTCACCTGTACCAAAGGGCCAGGTGAGCTGATGCCGTGGTGTGTTGTCCGTCATCCATCTGACATCAACTTTTGATTCAAATGACTTCTCAAGAACCAAGAGGCCCAAAGGCCTGATATTTGGCCTGTAGCATGCTGGATGAAGGGCTACCAAGTTTATCCAAATGAATGACCATGAATTTTATTCAAAGTCATAGGAGTCAAATACACTAAAATCTTTAAACAACTTCTTCTCAATAACATGAGTCCAAGGGACCTGAAATTATGCCTGTAGCATGCTGGGGTAAAATAGCATGCTGAGGTGAGGGACTAAAAATTTGTTCTAATGAATGACTTTCACTTTTATTCACGGTCATAGGGGTCAAATAGACTAAAATATTTAAAAAACTTCTTCAAAATACCCAAGAGTCCAAGGGACCTGAAAGTAGGCCTATAGCATGCTGATGTATAGGGCTACGAGGTTTGTTCAAATGAATGTCCTTGTCCTACTTTCAAGATAACAGGGTCAAATCTTTAATCAACATATTCTCAATAAACAAGAAGCCCAGAGGCCTTATGTTAGGCATCTTACAAGCTGGAATGAAGAGCTACCTGATCTGTGTAAATGAAGGACCTTGGTTTATATCAAGGGTCACAGGGGTGAAATTTTATTTTAAACAATTCAAAAAATTCTCGCTTATAATGATGACATTTGGCCAGTGATATCCTGTAATGATCGAATCACATCAAGCTTAGGACATTGATATTCAAATGAATGACGTTAAGATAAAGATGTTTTACGTTAAACCCGACTTCTCAGATTAATGCCAGGTGACTGATACAGATCAATTGGGCCTCTTGTTTTGTAACTTTGTTATTAGTTAATTAGCAAGAGTCAATTTTATATTTCACATTACTTACAGTAAAATTAATTACAGTAATTAGCAAAGTTAATATTTCATATTTCAATTCTGATTGGATAAAATGTATATTTTTGATTGGTTAACTATCACTGTCAATACATGATTCTGATAAGTTAACTTGTACATCACAATACTCCTCATTGGTCAACTATTGCCGTACTTATTTCTAATCGGTTTAAAACACAATGCTTGATTTTTGATTGGTTAGCTATCACTGTAGACATAATTTTAGGTGTGAAGATTCCACTCTAACAAACCTTCAACGACATCATGTAGATACTGGGATGGGTCTGGAGAGGATTGCTGCTGTTCTTCAAAACACAGAGTCTAACTACAACACTGACCTCTTCTATCCTATATTTGATGCCATTGCGAAGGTAGGCTGCAGTAACTGTGAGCTAAGACCACGGTCCCTCAGATAAAGGTTTAAGAAATGAACAAGATAGTAGGACTATTAGGTTAGTTGTTTCTGCAACAATATCATGTTGGTTTCCCATATGCATTATTCTGCTGCATCAGAAATCATTGGCAACTCTTAGCAGCAGGATAGAAAAAGTTCAATAAAGCTAATATGTTATTTATGAACATCAATCAAAGGTAACTTTTAGTTCATGTATTAGGTGGTGAAACACAACCATTGGTTTATCACAATACTTTCAAATTGTGATATCCGGTGCATCAATACATATATTTGATGCCTTGAAAATAATCTAGATACCATTGTATGTTCATCCGATCCATCGTCTTTAAAAGTTTATATAACGCTCATTGAATATATCTCAAATAAACATTCTAACACGACTCGTTTGCAACTCATGTTTTGATTGGATACGGACCATGTTCTAATCTGTGATAGAACCATGATCAATCGCATTAAGCCCAACCCATCGCGATTAAGCCACGCCCTGTTTCTAATCGAAACAATATGGCGACAAGTCGCCTGTATGGAAATTAAATCCGCAACATTTAGGATTAAATTAAAACATATGCTCAGCGATATGATTAAAACCATTTCCAGTGCCACATCCCTAAATTACACATACACCAACCATTGTGTTAGGGCTACATCAATAACTGTTTTGTCACAAGCTGGAGTAGAGTCAAGGGCTATTATGAGAATTTCAGGTCACTGTAACGAGTCGTCACTGAAGCATTTTAATGCTAACAGTTCGGAGTTGCAAAAATGGCAATACTTTGACATTCTCCAAGCTAGAGCTGGTGTTAATCAGAAACCATCATGCCCGATTCAATGTTCTGAACAAACATTCACCAACATCCCCCTTCACAATCAGTTGGTTCGTCAGACCCAACAACAAAATAAACAACCTCGCCCTCAGCCGTCTGACGTCACTCAACAAAGTCAACTTATCTTTCATAAGAACTCTCAAAAATTCACAGGACAATTTGCAATTCATAATTCAACTGTCAATATCTATAATTATTATAGTTTAAATATGTACCTGTTAAGAAAGAATACTCTATATTCATCAAAAGTTTTAACAATGTCTGTATTTCTAGGTCCCTTATTTGTTAAAAATGTCAGGTGAACTGTAGGGCTAGGATTATAACCACGTAGCAAACACATGAACAGAAAGTATTGTACAGTACAAAATGGACTGTATTTTGTTGAATGAATTAAACAAATATAGTTGTAGCGGGACTGGACTGGGTCGATCATCGGTGACCAGGTAGCTCAATTGGTAGAGCATCCGGCTAGTGTTCGGAGGTCCCGGGTTCGAACCCCGGTCTGGCCGCTACATTTTCTCTCTCCTGTTACAAAATTGGCGCCCAACTAAAATACCCACGGTGGTGGTATAAGGGTCTCGTGTGTCTTCGAGGGCGAAGACTTGAAAAAAAGGAGGGAGGTGTGTAGCGGGACTGGACTGGGTCGATCATCGGTGACCAGGTAGCTCAATTGGTAGAGCATCCGGCTAGTGTTCGGAGGTCCCGGGTTCGAACCCCGGTCTGGCCGCTACATTTTCTCTCTCCTGTTACATAGTAAATATTGTTCTTACCGTCATTTATAATATTGATTAAAACGTTCATTCCGTCTGTTTGTAGGCATCTACAATGTAGATCTTGCCAAAAATCCAAAATGAAATGGAACAAGTGCACTGATTTTGTCGAAATGCACATATCGCTATGCATACAGAGTAAATCCAAATATGTATTTAAATCTTCGGTAACAAGTCTTTCACAACATTCCAAACACGCTGCTTCGTCAACATACAGATCGAACTCTCACGATTATGGGTGTGGCCAAATGACCGACTTTGAAAGCTTCTTTCTGATTGGTCAGTCCGCTATAGTATGACACGTCACTAGCGGAGGTCACAGAGTACTTTACAGCGTACTTGTAGCGATGTAAAACAATGTTTGTATGTATATTTGACAGTAAACGTGTTAGAATTGGGATAGTACTTTGTTTTTCTTGTTGATCTTGTAGCTATGTTGCCCATAGGGTCTAATAATGAAGATACTGAATACTACATAGCCTATAAAATTAATAACTTTATAGACTATTTTATAAAATTTATAACTTTATAGACTATTTTTCACAAAAATCAGATTGTTACCACAGAATATCAACCATTGACCGAGATAAATCAGCCTGAAACACAGCTAATGGAGTCTATTAATCTCAAAAATATCTCATAATGAGCGTTACACTATCAATGATACTATTTGTGCTGAAAATATTTGATTTTATTAGGAGACAAAGATGCAACCTTACCAGGGTTTGGTAGGAGAACAAGACAAGGGAGGGATTGATACTGCCTACAGGATTGTAGCCGATCATATTCGCATGTCATCCATATCCATCAGTGACAATCTATTGCCCAATAGAGCTGGTCTTGGGTAGGTTTTAATTACAGATTTAATAATTAACTTGAAGTCAGATTATGTTCGAACAGACTTTTTTGTCCCGGACCGATTTCTTTCCTATAATGTGTTATAACAGATCATGTGCAGATCATTTAGTCAAGGACTGACTTTCATCCAAACTGATAGTTTAGTCATGGACAGATTTAAACCTGAACATATTTATTTGTTCCCAACTTACTAATCTATTCCATATGAGACTTAAAAAGAACAGACAGATTGTTTCTATATGATAAGATAATACGATTTTGATGGCTCACCTGCCTGTTGTGTGTGGTGCAGTGTTTGTCTTCCATTGTCCCTCTGGCATACTCTTTTTCATTCAGTAAATTGTTTATGGACACATGATGAACAACTTGCAACAATAGAAAATAGACAATCACAATTTAGGTATCTTCTTTTCAATAACCAAATACCTAGAATTAAGATATTTAGCTGTTTAGGTTCCTGGGGTAAAGCCAAAGAGTTTCTGAAAAGAAATTACCTTGACCCATATCCAGGCTGAAAATGGCAACACACTCAAACAACTTTTAATTAACCTCAAGACCTAGACCTTATGATTGTCAGTGGAAGATTCCTAGGATTAAGCCTGACAAACTTTCAATAAGAAGTGACCTTGACCGAAGCTCATGACATTACAAGAATAGAATCATGATCTTAAACTAACATCTTCCTGTGATGAAGTCAAGCATATTTTGCAAAACAAAAGGACCTTAACCCATGCTAATCGGGGTTACAGGTTTTTCATGCCCACTTAATACTTGCAGTCCCAACTTATTATTTAGTTATTGTTTCATACATTATATTTAATTGGTGGATTATGTTCAGCGATTTCATGCAGATTTAATTCCATTTTACTTTGTACAGGTTAACCCTGAGATATGTCATGTCACAGTGTTTCCATCAGGCCTACCAGGTATTAGGAATGCCCCATGGCTCGGTGTCTGGGCTGGTGGATGTTGTTGTTGACAGTCTGGTGAGGACATAAACATAGAAAAGCTACATTATTTGATTTACGTTTATTTTGTTACATTCATTAGGACCTTGTATTCAATTAAATTGATGCAGATGCCGTAAGGTAATCATGATGTCCATCTTTTTATATGGGCAATCAGCATTTCTGGAGATATTGAAAAAAAATGAAATTCATCAAAGCTTAATTTTAAATGTTGTAAATGTTTTTAGACTTGTAAACATTTTGTTACGAAAATATGAGAATATATTTACAATTTAACAAGACATCAACTGATGAAATAGTCAGAATAGAAGTCAACTGTCAAAATAGTCAGTGTCACCCTGACCTATAACTGGTAATTTAATGTTCGAGGTAATCAGATCAGATGTCAATGTCAAATTTGGTATTGTAAGCCCACCATCATCAGATGGTGAGCTACAAATCGCCAAATGCCCAAGGTCCATCATTCGTCTGTCGCCCGCCTGACATCTGTCCATCTGTAAACAATCCTTGTTATCGCCATATCTTGAAAAGTACTAGAGGGATATTCCTCAAACTTCATGTGTAGGTTCCCCTTGGTCCTTAGTTATGCCATTTGAATTTAGATTTTTGATCAGAAAATCAAAATGGCCTACAAGCGGCCATCTTGGATTTTGAGAATTTAGTTTGTTATCTCTATTTCTCGAAAAGTACTAGAGGGATTATTCCTCAAACTTCATGTGTAGGTTTCCCTTGGTCCTTTGTTATGCCATTTGAATTTAGATTTTTGATCAGAAAAACAAAATGACTGACAGGCGGCCATCTTGGATTTCTAGAATTAAAGATTGTTATCACTTTTTCTTGAAAGTACTGAAGGTATATTCGTCAAACTTTCATGTGTAGATTCCCCTGGTGCCTAGTTGTGCCATTTGGATTTAGATTTTTGATCAGAAAACAAAATGGCAAAAAGGCGGCCATCTTGGTTTTTTATAATTGAAGTTTGTTATCACTATTTCTCGAAAAGTACTAGTCTGAGAGGAATATTCCTCAAACTTCATGTGTAGGTTCCCCTTGGTCCCTTGTTGTGCTATTTGAAATTATAATTTTGATCAGAAGAAAATATTGCCCACAGGTGGCCATCTCAGATTTTGATAATTGAAGTTTATTATCGCTATTTCTTGAAAAGTACTAGAGGAATATGCCTCAAACTTCATGTGTTGGTTCCTCTTGGTCCCTAGTTGTGCCATTTGAATTTAGATTTTGGATCAGAAGAACAAAATGGTAGACAGGTGGCCATCTTTGATTTTAATAATTGAAGTTCAATATCAATATTTCTTGAAAAATACTGGATTTCTTTGCAGAAAAGTACTGGAACGGATGTTTCTCAAACTTTGCATGTAGGTTCCATGTGTGTTTATGTTATCAGATTAGTGAGAGAAAAAAAAGAAAGAAGGGAAAAAAAGAGAGAAGAGCATGCAGTCTGACATGGAACCTATTCAGATCATTCTATGGTGGGCACCAGGCTCCCTTTGGGATCTCTTGTTTTCTGTAATATTTGCAAAAAAAAAAATTGTAGTAAAAAGGATCTTGAACTGAATTCCACTTCATGAAGGATAGATGAAACTCTTCCCACATTTTGGTTAACTATAGTTTTTGTTTAACTTTTAATTCAGGGAGAGGCCTACCCAGAACTACAAAAAAATCACTCAAAGGTAAGAATTCCTATGTAGTGCTTTACAGGTATATTTTATAATAAGAAAATCTTATAAAATGGGTGCTTTAAAGAATTTTTCATAGAGCAATTCTTCTCAAACTCTTTCTGTCCTGAACTTTTAAAACATTTAGCTCAAAATTTGTTTTCTCTATTGTTTTTGATTTCTGTATTTAGATTAGAAATATTACAAAAGACACAGAAAAGTGGTATACAAGTTTAGTTTCCAGTTCAGAAAAGGCTTTCAGCAGATTTGTTAAGAAGACTTCAAGCAAGAGGGATCATAACAATTTGTCAGGTATGTAAGAGACTAATGTCTCAACTTTCAGCTTCAAGCTTCGGTTTATAGCCCATCAGATCACTGGACTGTTTGTATTAATCTTCAGCAGTTGTCCATATCTGTCACTGATTCATTCTTAACTCTTGCTAAATGAGGCTTGATGATGGGCTGTTCAAATCTCCCATATACCTGTAAAAGTCTGTAGTAAGTCGTTTATCCTTAAACAATTTTTTTTTAAATTTCTCATTAAGTACTGCATGTTAAATAATTAATGGATTTAATTTTGTCTCTTTCTATGTCTTCATAATAGAGATGTTATTACATTATGATTCCCCTACCGGTAACCTATAGGTTTCCTCTCTGCCCAAATGTTGTAAAACCTCACACAATGATAAAGGACAATGATACCTCAAGTTTTAGTTTGAGGGATTTTGGGTCAAGGTCATGGTCACTGTTACTATTTTTAGCAGGGCTGGTAGGGCCGGGATATGTATTGCTTAGGCAATACTTAAGCAATACACAGTATGCTTGTTTTAATTCTTAATTATTTCACATACCGAGCTAATAACTGCATTAAAGTAGATATTCAAATCAGAATTTTGATACATTATATATTTGGAGACTGATCAGTACCAGAAGTGATATCAAAATACTGTTATATCAGATGAGAAATTTCATATTCAAACTGTTGAGTTTAAATTCCTGAACTTTGTGTTATTACCACATAATGATATACTGGTATACACTTTACTGTATATCAGTTGAAGACATGATGAACCTTCACAAAGGAAAATACGGTAGCAAAGTTCCACTCACCATTATGCAAGAAATTGCTGTGAAACAAGGATACTCATTGGATGATGTCGCCTTTCAGGAAGCCATTATACAAGAACAAGAGTTAGATGTAAGTTCATTTGTTTATTTATTGTCTTACAGGAACTGGGTCATAACCAGACATTGTTTTTCATAGGTAATAATAGCATTATATAAGTTGCCTATACATATAAGGTTAAATATTGCCAAACTGTGTTTGTGTTTTTTAATGCAATATTCTTGTTTTGAAAAGAGACCTTAAAAATTGTAATATTGATGTTTAAATGACATAGAATAAATGCACTTGTGTTAATAATATGTTATACTTGTTTCATTGTAGCATAATTCTGAGAAAAAAGACACACTGAAGTTAAATAGAAGTATGATAGAATCTCTACAACAACGAGGCATTCCCTGCACTGATGACAGTTTCAAATATAGCTACTCATCCAATGGAGGCAAATATGGTAGTATGAAGATCGACTTTCCTATGTAATATTATTTTCTTTTACCATATGACTGTAAATCTGTTACTATCATAGACAGCATTATTATCAACTACAGGGAAGATCTTATACTTCACAATATACCTAACAGCATATGTTTGCTTAATTTTTGAAATTTTGAGATATAGGAGAGATTGCACATAATCAAAATATCAAGCTTTAGAAAATAACCTGTGTTAAGTGCAAAAATGCTTTCAAACTACAAATACTTATATCTGAAATACCAATCTAATAGATTGATTACTATATCTGAAATACCAGTCTAATGGATTGATTATATTTTTATTATTTTAATAGAATTAAAATTAAAATTAAAATATTTTCTGTCTACGATTTGGGTAAAAGACTGGATTTCCCTGCAAATTTTGAAATTGTTTAAGCTAGAGAAAGCTATATAAGCCTTTTAAAGATTATGTCCCTGTAAATGATAAGTACTGTATTATCACCTTCATGTTCACTGAGGCATGAACCTCAAACCACACTTTTCTTTTAATTTACTTAAGTTTGAGTCCAGAATAGCAAACAAGGACAATCATTGCAGTTAGATGTGGTACATCGTACATCAATAAAAGGGGATGTCATAATAGTATATCAATGATAGATATAGCTCTGTTTATATCAGTTGAAATGGTCAGAAAACATGTGTACAGTGGTTGTCTTCATGAAGGTACCTAACACAAAGAAAGTCAGGTTAATGAAAGTTTAAGACTTAAATTTAGTAACATAATATCAAGGTATAGAATCTATACCTTGATATTATGTAAATAAAGTCTGAAACTGATCTAAAATTGTACAAATCATCTTTCATTCAGCCCTAATAATGGCTGTTCAGGTCAGATAAGCACTTGGCAACCACAGTTGGGTGTCAGACACTGAAGTTTTGAAAGAAGTTTAGTGTTGAAAAAATATACCCAGTTCATGCGCATGACCCCACCAAATGTCACCCTTATCTTAAGAACAACAACCCAATGTGATACTTATTTTGTCAATATTAAATGTTATAGAATGATACAAATTATCCTCAAATGTAATTTATCTATTTCAGCATTCCTTGATGATTTAAAGTGCAGTGTACTAGGACTTGTAGATGGTGAAGGCTTTGTGGATGAGATTGGTGCTGATGTTCAATGTGGAGTCATTGTTGACAAAAGCATGTTTTATAGTGAAGCTGGTGGCCAAACCGCAGACATTGGCTACATTAAGACGGAGGTACAATTTATGAAGCAACACTAATAGAATCTTTCACCTTCACTTCTAGAGGACATAGAAGGATTGTAAAAGCAAGGGAAAGATGTTTTATTTGCCAAATGTGAGGCTTGTCAAGGTTTTTGCATATTAAGAATTTTCCCAAGATTGAAATTGCTTACCTCGGCCCAAAAGAGGATCCTTTTTTGTCTCAACTCTGGTATACCTGTGATTTATGTGAAATTGATGTTTTACTAATCAGTGTATTGTTGACCTTAATTTAAATAATTGTAATTTGATATCTAAGATTTTTACAATCTATGCTTACAATGGTATCTCCTCTTCTCCACCTGTGTTGAGACAAGAGGATACAGAATCAAATTTGTAACATTGAATTCTAATGTGTAGTATCACAATTGATAAAAAAATCCTTCACTCTTGGGTTGTGAAATATAGATATTTGAATGTAGTTTTTTTCTCATACAACAAAAACATACTTTGGCACACCCAAATATACTATGTCAGGACATATTGGTTGTCAAGATGAAACTTTATCATGATGGTCTTCTTCAAACAGCATGGATCCTTTAAGGTAGAGGATGTGCAGTCATTTGATGGCTATGTGTTGCACATTGGGCGTGTTGAGAATGGAAACCTCAGTCTGGGTGAGACTGTGTCACAGATGATCGACCAGGTACTTGTCAGCCATATCAGAATTTATTGTATAAATGTGGTGATTTCTGATGCTCTATTACATGTTTTCTCTCTCTTAAATATCTTCCTTTCCATCAATTCTCACAAATATAAATATATATATCTATATAATTATGAGAATCTTCAAACATTTGTAAGCATGCTTCTCAACTTATAAATCAGTAAGATCTAACATTTGTGTTTAGTAAGTGTAATTTGATTGAACTTACAAAGGGCTTTTCCATTAAATTATCTACCCAACGGTAGGACTCCAGGCTTGTCGAACAGGGATTACCAAAAGAAGGCATTCAAAAATGACAAAAAGGATTAGACACAAGTTCTTACAACTTGGTTCAACACCTTTGATGTTTTACTGTCTATCAATTGTTTTTCAAACACTATATTCTTGAAGCTTTAAAAATATTTGATTGTGTAATTAAATGTTTACAATATGGTATTAATACTAATAATTTTATAGAATAAATATTGCTATTTAAAATGTATATCTTTTTGTGTAGAAACATAGGTTGGGATGTATGAGAAACCATACAGCTACACACCTATTGTTAGCAGCATTGCGTAAGATCATGGATACCAACATTGAACAGGCTGGTTCCAGCATCTACCCCGATAGCTTCTCATTTGACTTCACTACACCTGTAAGTCAATACATGGCTATGATAAGCCTGCACCAACAGATTTCCCCTGTGCAATATATTGAAACTACTCTTATTATACATGGGTAATTAGCGTAAATTTCCCCCTCGCATAAATTTCCACGTTTACAGTTCTCAATTGGACATTAAGAATTATCAGGGTCACCTTCCTGATCATGACCTCTTCAGTGGTTCTCCAGGCTCTTTGGTTTCCTGCAACAATAAGATAACACTTCCATCCGGACCAACAAGAATGATTGATATAACTTGTTTGCAATTGTTGTAAAATGAATAAATGTTTTTCTAGCAGATTTGGTTGTATTTCATTTTGTTGATATTGAAGTATTTTCTTTACAGGTTAAGATGGAATCTGACCATGTGACACAGGTAGAAGATGTAGTAAAGGAATCTATTCATAGGAATGAGCCAGTGGAGAGAAAAATGTATCCTCGAGATGTTGCTATGGAAATGGAGAACATTGTACCATTGAGGGATGAGGTACAATATTACCTTTTGTTCAAACAAACGTGTTGATTTATACTGTGGCATGCCCTCAGTTATTGATCCATCAACTAAATTTCCTTGAAAATCCATTATGCCAGAAATAGTGGACTAGATATCATTGTTGTTCTGTAGCGTGGATTGGTGAATGAGACTCCATTTTGTATAGATGGGAAGAAGAGGGGCTCTGCCTCACAAATAGAAATAGACATAAGTTCTTACATCCCTCTCCTTCTGTACTTATAAATGGAAGTTAACAAAATTTTGGTAAGGGGCATTTTTTGTATGAAATGGTCTCAATTTTTGTGTCTATATGTTCTGATTCTCCTGGGAGAAGCAGGGTATAGAGCCTAATAAGTGAAATTGAAGTCAGCTTTAAGTTTATGTTAGTTAAATTGTTTGCTGTTTTGACAGGTTTATCCCTCGGATGTGTATGTGCTTAGTATAGGAAATTCTGGGTCTGAAAATCTGAGATCTACAGAGCTTTGTGGAGGAACGTGAGTATAGTTAAATATTTTCCACATCTCTTATTTCAGAGATTGTTCTTGTTGTATTTCCTATATATTAATTGCTTTTAAACATTGAACATTTAATGATAAAGTTTAAAGGTAATTGATTACACTTAAACATATTTAGTATATACTTGTCAAAATTGGAGAAGGGTTTTGTGGTGTGGCATTGCCCATTTATCTGGCATAAAATTTGTTTGTTCTCAGTTTTTTTACCTTTTTTCTTTTGGTAAGCTTTATTATCACGAGACCTCGTGATTTTGTTTTAAAGTGATCTCTCTGAAACTTTATTGAATTTGTTTCCATGGCAGATGAGTTATGACTTCTTATAACTTTTTTATATTAATTTGCATTTTGTTAATACAAAAAAACTCACTTTAATAGCATCAGTCAGGCATACATTTTATATTGTTGATCTATAGTATTTTTTTTTTTTTTTCTTTCTTTGTCAACATTTTCATTTCAGTTTTCACTGTACTGTTTTGCAATATCTAGTGATTAAATCAGCCTTTAAACTTAATAGCATTACACTAATTTGTATATGTCATGTTTAATAGACTCAAGTTCAAACTCATTACATATAATGACATTTTTAATGTTCAAATTTTCAGATAAAATTTGGTCCTTTAAGTTCTAGTTACAAATGATGAAAATTTAGTGTGTTGTTGTTTTTTTCAGTATTTAGTATAATAGTCCAAACACTTTAATTAAAAGAATAACTTCCTCTACACAATATTGCTTCTGTTTAATTTTTGTTTACGTATAATAAATAACACTCTGTCAGGTTTAATGCGGTAGCTCTGTTTCCAGTCATGTCAGCAGTACTGGTGACATTGGAGATTTCTACATCACCTCAGTGATCAGGGCCAATCAGGCTACAAAGAGAATATATGCTGTAACAGGGCAACACACACAACAGGTAAAATATGATATTTCTGACCCATGTACACACAGCTCCACATAAATCACAGGGAATGCATTTCCCCCATACTTTGCAGGTACCGTTCATTTCAGTTTTAGGTAAGTTTCAGTTTTCATGTCAGTTTAAGCACAGAGATACTTGTTCGAGTGCTTTACGTTTATGTTATAGAAGAATTTAAAGGTTTTGAGGAAAATAGATGAAAATAGATTTTTCTATGTACATGTAATTACATCTGAAAATTTCAATAAGATTTTCATCTGCAGTGTATTGATAAAGATCCATAAATCTCACCCTAATGTAAAAGCAAATCAAGGTCCAATGTATATAACATAATTATTTATTTAAGTTCTAGACACCAAAAATCTAATATTTTGCAATTAAGGGCTGAATTTTCTGTAGCTGACACATACTTTCTATATTGAAAAACATTTTTCTTTTCATTAATCTGTTTCAATATGATTTAAGGTTTATGAAACAGGAAAGAGGGCACTGGAGTTACTCCAGAAGGTCAAGTCTGAAATTAATGACAAAGACAAAATCAAAGACCTTAATGAATGTGTCCAAGAACTCAATGATATGGTAGGTGCCGTTTTCCATATCATTAGATTAATACATGTTGTAAAAACATGAATGACGTCAAGGTTATTTTTAAGTTTTGCCTAGTTGTGCCATGTGTTGCCATGTATAATGAAAATCAAATATATCAAACCAGTTTGTGGTTTTGTATGAATTTGTACAAAGAAAATTGCTCTTTTACTGTGTTTGATACAAAGATTTTTTCAATTCAATTATTTGTTATAAGATATACCAAACATAATGTGTATACTTCCACTCAAGTGTCCAGTATTAGGGCCAAATAAAAAGGCCTAGATATTTTTCCCTGGGGCAGAGATGTGTTGATGTCACCTCCCACTGGAAATAAATATTTTTGGTTTCCTTTTAAGGTTTAAATATCACTGTTAAATACTTTTCATGCAAAAACCAGAATATTATTTAAAGACAAATGGATTTACAATATCCATCTGATAGAGATGTCAAATAGATAACATTTTTGTGATGATCACATAACAACTTTTTGTGATTTTGTTTCCAGTTTGGTTTAGTTATGCCAAAAGTAATGAGAGACCAAGTTTATCCAGAATTACCACAGCTGTCAAGGCACTTGTCCGGCCTAGAATCGGAACGGCTTACTGCTAATGCCCAACAGGTATAGAGTTTTATAGCACTGAGAATATAGTTAAGTGTACGAATATTGAATATAAACAAAGGGTCCAAAGGACTTTTCCATTTTAAGTATTAAGATTAAAAAAGTTCAAAAAAAATTAATTTTGGCATGACTTTGCCTAATTCAGTCAGAAATAAATGAAACATTCAATCTTTTTTAGAATTTCATTTTAATGCCAGATTAAAATTTGAAAACATTAAGCAAGGGCACAGCCACAAAAACCTTATACATTCCAGTCGGGAGATAGATATAGTGAAGCTTCCTTATCGACTTTTGAGTGTGGTTTGTTGGGGGTTTACAACTGCTTTTCCACTTTGAAAGGGAACTGGCCCTTTATTAACTTTTCATTTGTCATTTTAGGTTATTACTAAAGTAATTGAAGCCCAGCAACATTCAAGTTTTGTTCTATGCAGAAGTGATTTAAGAAAAGAGAAGCAGGTATGACATTATTAGTTTTGACATAAGATGGAGTCAGGTACTCATTTTATTGAGGTGATATCTGTACATAACCTCAAGTCCCTTTTTTGCTTTTAACAATACCCAGTTTGCTTGTTTTCAAATACATTTGTATTTTATTTCCATGTATACTGGATAGTCTGTTATGAAGTATCTTATACTTGTAGGGTATCAAGCTGTTACTCAGACAGGCAGACGTAGACAAACCTTTATGTCTGGTATCGGATCTGCAGGACTCCATCTTCATAGCTGTAACAGGCCCTAGGGTAAGACAAATGTCCTGACATTGTGAATATCACAACATTATAAAATGAGTCATAATTCTATAATATTCCCAGAAGAACTGATGTAAATAAATTGCAGTTGAAAACAATTCCTAAAAAAACCAATGTTTCATATTTTCAGACTTGTTCAAGGGAGATGAAGGATGTTGTAGATAAAGTGATGAAAACTTACAGCTGTGGAACCATGTTTGCTCAGAGTAAAAAGGACAGACAATTATATTCTACTGATCTGAAAAAACATCTGATGACCGCAGAAGAAGCTGATGTGGAGAAAGTGTATGAAGTTACTAGAACTATATTGAATTCTCTTTATGCAGAAGTTAAACAAGGACTAAACTAAATGTAACCAAGGATTAAACTAAATGTAAACAAGGAGTAAACTAAGTGTAAGAACATACTAGGACAGTACAAGATTCTGTTTGTGCTGAAGTTCAATGGGTATTAAACTTAACACTGAATAATGTATGTGATACAAGTTTTTATTTGAAAAAGAAAATGAAATTTGAAAAAAAAAAATTAAAAAAAAAATAATTTATTGACATGTTTTTTGAAGTAATCTTATAGTAAAACTTTTAAACTTCAGGTTAGAATCAAGATTGTTTTTTAAAATATGGCAAAGAAATCATCGCTGATGCTATACTGAGGCAGATTTAGTTAAAGGTGAAAATTCAATATAGCTGCAGCAGTACTTGTTTATGTTACCAAAGTGAATCAATGTGACTTAAGATTCGCTATGAAATGTTTGTCTTTTTTATGATGTTTGACAAAAATGCCTTTTTCCTCATACTTTATTTTTTTTTACATTGTGATATGTGTTCACTAAATGTGGACATCAATTGCTAACAAGTATTATAACTATAATTATATTCATTTACAATCTATGATGGCTTGAAAAATGTAACTCATTTGTGGGAGAACGAGAAAATTTAGAATATACATTTTAGTTACACAATAAAAAGAAGAAAAAAGAAATGATTGCTTTAGACTGTAAATGCACAAAGTTTTAGCATTGCAGCAATTAGGAGTTACTGGTATACAGTAACTGTATGATATGAAACTGCAAATGTTTAAAGCCCCCAAAAAATAAAATAATGTGCAAGTCACATGAAATTTCTGTTTTCCTGAATTTTTGATAATCTTACATTTATTTTAATTCATATATGAAAATCATTATATGTTCTGTGAAATGAAAATTCTAATAGTTCCTGTCAGAAATCTCATATAATGTGGGAACTTTGTGATCTTCAATACAGGTATATGTAATGGTCCATTTGATACTTGTTGATAAAAAAAAATTGGTAGGCTATCTTAACTATGGAAATACATCGTATACTGACTGTTATTATAACCATTGGTATGCACTATCTGTTTATATACATGGGTCTTTGTTGATATCAAAGTTCATGCATGGCCATATAGGCATGAACTGGTACTGAATTTTTGGATATTTTTACTTCAGTTATGTTCGACGTTATTGTTCTTGTAAAAGAAACTTGCTATGAAAACAAAACAAGACAAATAAATTTATGTATGCTTTGTACAATGAATTGCTGATTTTGTATGTTTGCTGAATGCTTTCCTAAGTAATAGATTAAGATAAACACAACAGCAAAAGAATACATTAAAGCCAAAATTGATTGAAACTGCATCATACAGCTTTGTCCTTTTAGGACTCGTCAGTTATAGTGGTCATAGGAGTCAACCAAAACACTGGAAATAGGTCAAAAGAAATGTCAAGATTTAGATGGTCAGGTACATGTACAAAAGACCATGATTTCAATAAATTCCATAATTTTCAATATTGGGTATTAAAAGAAAGTTATAATTAGCACATGTGTATATTCTGAGATGTGACACTATTCAAATATATTAAGACATGACAAGAAGGTAATGGTAAACCTCGGGGACTAAAAAACACCAGCATTGTCTACCACCTGCAATCTCAAACACATCTGACAAACACTTACAGCAGGGACACACCCCTCTATCTAGCATCATTACCATAAATTGTCTGTTTGCAAACAGTCATGTTTCAAATCGAATTTGGTTTTTATCCATTTTGAAGAAGATTAGCATCTTAAAGCAAAACTTCAGCCGTGTTCCCATTTTGGGGCCACGCCTCTTTGTCCCCATGGGTAGGGCCAGCCTCATTTATATGAATTAATATTGCCCTTCACCATTGATGTTTCACACTGAATATGGTTTTAATCAATTAAGGCATTAAGGGGGAGTAACATTTTAAAGCATTATTTAAGCTAAGTTCTCCTTTTAGGGGCCCCACCATTCTTCCCCCGTGTCGAACCAGACTTGTTTATATAAATTATGATTGCCGTCCTTTATGATATTTCAAACCATATTTGGTTGCAATCCATTAAAGAGGCTTGCCCGCAGAGAGATCAGAAAAATTGGCTAATAGAAAAAGATTTTTTACACATGACAGATTGTTGGAATTGTTGAGTTTTTCATTTTATTTTCCTTATAAAACGCTGAAAAGTGATATTAAAACCTCATTTTTAAATATTATTTATTTAATCGCAACCCGCAATAAGTCTAATTTGATTGACACATCAAAGAAACAAGCACGTGCACAGTGCCGAACGCTGAAAAGTGATATTAAAACCTCATTTTTAAATATTATTTATTTAATCGCAACCCGCAATAAGTCTAATTTGATTGACACATCAAAGAAACAAGCACGTGCACAGTGCCGAACGCTGAAAAGTGATATTAAAACCTCATTTTTAAATATTATTTATTTAATCGCAACCCGCAATAAGTCTAATTTGATTGACACATCAAAGAAACAAGCACGTGCACAGTGCCGCACAGTGATAACTTCAAAGGCAGCGGCGATTTACAAAGAAGATTTGCCGTTATATTCCATACATTTCCCTCTCAGGTTGAGTTTTAAAACGTCTTTTAAATACATATTCTGTAATTGTTTTCAAGAAATAAAGTCGGAAAGCCTCTAATTTTGTCACATAGAAACGTGTACTGAAGTTTATTTAGTGATCGGAGATGTGCTGTTTACTGGTCCGTCTGCGGGTAAGCCTCTTTAAGGCATTAAGTAGGGGTAGTGTTTTAATGCAAAATTTTAGCTAAGTTCCCCTTTTGGGGCCTCACTCCTCTGTCCCCAGGGATCACACCAGCCTCATTTATATAAATTATGATTGCCATTCCCTTATGATGTTTCACACACAATTTGGTTGTAATCTACTGAACAGTTTAGGAGGAGTAGCACATTAAAGCAAAATCACAGCAAAGTTCCCCTTTTGAGGTTCCACTAATCGGGCCCTATTGGTCACACTAGCCTCATTTATTAGCTCACCTGGACCGAAGGACCAAGGTGAACTTATGCCATACTGTAGCGTCAGGTGTCCGTCAGTCCGTCCGTCCGTCCGTCAACACAATTGACTTCTTCTGAACAGTTGATCAGAATTTAACCAAATTTGGTAGGAAGCATCCCTAGCTGGGTGGGATTCAAATTTCTACATATGATGAGGCTGACCCCCGAGGGGCGGGCCAAAAGGAGTCCATTTGGCAATATTGATATAAACGACTTCTTCTCTGGACCTAAGCAATGTATGACATCGATATTTCAGTGTTAGCATCCCTAGGTGGCTGGGATTCAAATTTGTAAAAATAATAGGGCTGACCCGCCAGGGGCCTGAGGGGCCGGACCAAAAGGGGTCCATTTGGCAATATTGATATTAACAACTTCTTCTCTGGACCTAAGCAATGTAAGACATTGATATTTCAACAGAAACATCCCTAGGTGGCTGGGATTCAAATTCATACATATGATGGGACTAACTCCCCAGGGGCCCGAGGGGTGGGGCCAAAAGGGGTCCATTTTCGCAATATTGATATAAAAGACTTCTTCTCTGGACATAAGCAATGTTTGACATTGATATTTCAGTGGTAACATCTCTAGGTGCCTGGGATTCATATTTATACAAATGATGGGGCTGACCCTGCAGGGGCCTGAGAGGCGGGGCCAAAAGTGGTTCTTTTGGCAATATTGATATATTAACAACTTCTTCTCTGGGCCTATTAACAATGTTTGACATTGATATTTCTGTGGTAACATCTCTAGGTGGCTTGGATTTAGATTGATACAAATGATAGGCTGATCCCCCAGGGGCCTCAAGGGCAGGGCAAAAGGAATCAATTTGACTACATTTGTATATTGCTATAATGGACTTATTTCATTTTTGAAACAATTAAGATCAACAGATGAACACAATCCTGATGTAAAAATAAGCCCAGGGGTCTTTCCCCACCCCCAAGGGACTTAATAGGTTTCTTTAAACACAATCATGTTGAGTCTTGACTTCGTTTCAAGGTTATATCTTTGAAGCAGTTGAGATCTTCACCCCATAATCATACATATACAGTGTAGCATTGTTGTAGACATTAACAAATATAGCATGAACATTATTTTTATGTTTGCTCAAATAAATCAGGTGAGCGACACAAGCCCTCTGGGCCTCTTGTATATGATTTCTCCCATGATGTTTTACACCCAACACAATTTGGAGGCGTAGGATTTTAGAGCAAAACTTCACCAAAGTTCTCCTTTTTTGGCTCCGCCTCTTTGGCCCTAGGGGTCAGCCCAGCTTCATTAAAAAAATGTAAGTTATAAATATGAATGCCCTCCACCAATGACTTTTCACATTCACCCAAAGGTTAGGATGGAGTTGGGTTTTAAAGCAAAACTTCACCAAAGTTCCCCATTTGAGGCTCAGGCCCTAGGGGTCACACCAGCCTCGTTTATATAAATATGATTGCCCTCCCCAATGATGCTTCAAACCAAATTTGGAAGTAATCCACCCAAGGGTTAAGGTTGGTTGTTGTTGTTATGAATTATGGTATAGCTTGAAGCAACGTACTAAAGACAAACGAATGGATAACAAAGTTTCCGTTATGAATATGGTAATAGCCAATGTTTGCCAATTATTAGATACTTTGCCGTCCTCTTCGGTGATACTAGAGGTCAACAGTGTTAATGTTAGAAAAGATCGTAGATCAGCCTAAACATTCTTTATATATAGTAGGGTGTGCACTAACGTCCACATGTTTCCTTTTTTTCTTATTAATTTTAATTAAAATGTAAACGGGTATTACAAGTGTACATGGATCCAGTCATTTGGAATCGAAGGATAGTTCAAAAACGCCATTTCTTTTATAAGTTATGATTCTCTACCTACAGATTTATAGATCTCTGTCTAACTTGAGCAACTTGGACCTTAACTTCACAAAAATCATACCTACTTTTCAGTTATTTACACATTATCAGCAAAGCTATATGTTTTATGGACTTGTGACCATCGTGGCCAACTGAGACATAGAAGTGATATATTGTTGTATGCCCGTCAACGACAGGTCATATTATGGTATACCCTGAGCTGTCTGTCCGTCCGTTTGTTAACTTTTTCTTGTTAGTGCTCGTCTTGTCTAAAAATGCAAGTTTTCTAGTATTTTTTTTATTCAATTTTTGTTTTTGTTCACTACAACAAGAAGCAATTATGTTCAACATATATTAGGGGTTTTTATACGCCCGTCAACGACGCTATAGTTTCCTGTGGTAGCTTTTCCAGTGACAGGCGTATCATATGCTCCCGTTTGCGACAATAACAATGACAATTGTTTATTCTCATAAACATAAACAGCGCAGTGCAGAGAATATGAACATTAACAAATGCGGAGCTTTTGTTTAACTTTGTAAATTTGGATTTCTTTAACATAAAAAATGTGTATATTTGAACCGGTGCCACTATTCGTAAGAGTACAGGCTTGATATGAAAGAGGGTAACACTATTTCGCTAACTTTTCGAGTAACTAAAATGTTGGTTTTCTTATATAATCAGAGGACATTAATAGTATATTAAACATTTTCAATCATTTTATTCTCAAGTCAGAAGGTTATTGAAATTTTATGATAGATGCATCATCTTAGAAATAGAAGATACTTGAAGCATGGTATGTTTATCCAATGAAATAGAAAGATGAACAGTATACTTATGCTTCAACATAAAGCCTTGGTCAAGCATATGTTACATAACGTACTCTGAAATAACCTAGTTCAGTGTAATTTAACGACCTTTAACGTACTTAACTCAGATCTATAAAAAAGGTAGTTATATAAATTGATCTCTGCTCTGAAGTTTCCTTATTCTTTATCCAACTTTTATTGCTTGTAACATTTAGGTGAATTTGTTTGTTTGTTGGGTTTATTGCCCCGTGAACAGCCAGGGTCTCCATGTAGTAGTTGGTGACTACCTCACTGAAAAACTTACGGGAGACTCGTTGCATGTATGCTTCCAGAGCAATAAGGGTAAAATTTCTGATAAAAATGCTGTCAAAACAAAATCTGTTTTCTATTTCAGCCAGTAGCTGATTTTTACTAAAAAGGAAATTAGTTTCGATTGTATTGCTATTTTAGAGCGATGTGTTATAAAGGCAAATTTTGAAACGGAGTAACTAATGTTCGAATTTCAATAAGTCAACTTGAACGAAATGTTGTTCTGTTACATGCTGCAGCAAAACACAAACATATCAAAGCTAAATATTTTATGTTAAAATACAGTTCGTCTGTCAGAAGCTGTATACAATACTATTAGAAATCCACTAAACGTTTTTATTTTACCGTGACAGGATTCTGATATGAAAGCACATTTACGTGTATAAAAAGGTCGCACATATATATTTATCAAGTGAATATTTACTGTCTACATCATAAACTACTGGTAGTCAAAAAATCATTATTAGAGATTTTTGGCAATTTGTTGCTTGCTAGATCAAATTCAACATTGAGTGTTTATAAACAGATACACGCTGCTCACAACGTTTACAACAAGCATAAGAATACGCAACATTCTTAATTTGTAAAACTATAATAATTAAAACGTTTTAGTTGAAATTAGAAATGTTTATAATTTGTAATTGTAAAATAAAAATAAATTAAACAAATAGCTACATTTGTAGATACTTATGTGAAGTGATCCTCCGGTAGTGATGTCGAATAACCAACAAGACGGCCAACGCCTTTAGATACAAAATGTATAGAAAAAATTGAGAGAGAAAAAGATATAGATTTAAGATACTGAATACAAATTCCAATATTCATAAGTAAATGGCAACCAGAGGATTGGTTAACTGTAAAAGCATATATCAATATCCTTATATCTTATCGTTACGGCACTTTGTGACTTACTGATAACAGCATTAGCTCTAACAGACGAGAATGGTGAGCCTAACAACGTTGCGTTATGCGACACTGTTGCTTGATCACATAAACTTTCTAATTTCTTTCCAAGGCATAAGTATTCATAATACATTTTCCCAAACCGAAGAATAAGTAAAATATGTTGCTATGTTATTGATGTATTGAAAAGGTAAATATTTAGACGTGAGGTAAGCTGACTGAAAAGCCAGACGCTAGGTTCATTCTGAAGTGTGACAGACAGACGGAAGATTAACTACATTCTTACACAAAGACACACGTACCGTAAAACATGCGGTCAGGATGGGTGCGTATAATATTATATCTATTTGATTTTTTCTATATTATTAATCTATATAAAAATGCAATATAATTTAAAACGTAACTCAGAAGACCACACTTGATGTAATTTAAAAGTCTTTCAAATGTTTCCATGACAACACAAATATTTAATTTATATATTTTTTATTCTACAGCTTTTGATCCTGAGTTTCTTGCTGCACATGGCAACAATAGGTAGGTTAAAATCAATTTCCAAATTAATATCTAAAAAAAGTAATATCCAAATTAATATTTGAATAATTAATATCCAAATATGTAGGTCGTTTAAGTTCTAAGTTCAAGGTGCTGATAATATTTAAATAAGAATACAAATGTACTTCCAATATTTATGTCTTTGAAGACAAACGTTCGTAATACGTTTTGAGGAGGTCAATATTCATATCCTGTGATGGTCAGTACGAGCGTCGTATTTGTACCCTTTTCTGTTGTCATTTCGTTGGCTGGTATTTTCTGTTTTGTCGTTTGACATGACTAATGTTGCAAAATCTATAACAAAAAGGTTGATAAGAGTTAAGTTGTTTCGAAATCTTCCACTTTCTATATCGTTACTGTATGTATATTTGACTGAGTTGAAATAAGATACTGTTTAAACTTGGTCTGCCAAATACAATCACTGGGTAAGCAGTTGTAACCCCCAAGAAGTGATAACTTGTGAGAAAATGGTTATCGGGACTTATAGGCATACAAAGACTAAATAAACACTATACGGTTTGCTGCCATAACGTTGCCAGACACTTCTTTCATTCTCAAAACATAAAACTACTAATGTAACATCAAAACATATTGATAATTTTAGATATATTAAACAATTAACTCGTATTGACCATATATAAACGTGATACACGTTATTCAAAACGTTGACAAGATACTGTTCACCATAACCTAAATACCAAAATACTAAAACAGTAAATATACCGCCGATAAATCATTTTTTAAGCATTTTATGAAAAAAAAACTTATAGATTAAGATATTTTGATTGTTTACCATTTTCAGTCCATTCAAAATCATTTAGCGTATAGAGAACTTTATTACTTACCCTAATCCCGCCCAAAAATTAAAACTTTAACATTTGTGCAAAATGGTAGCATTTTGGCTTTGAGGTATGTCACCATGACTTGTTTAACGATAGTGGACATAACAGACTACCCTGTGACAATTCAAACCTTAATGCACACACATGTCTTTGATTATATATGACATATAGCATAACGCATACAAGTTATACCGATATGTGTAGGCCACGTCCTTAAATGGCCATCGCTGTTAATTATAATTAGGACGTTAAATACGATATAAAATATGACATGACCGATATTGTCTAAACAAATCTTCCAAATCTTCCCATATACCCCAATCGCATTATTCTTTTGATATTACCTTTTCTTCAAGTAAATAGCTTTTATGTCCATGATTTGAAATTTATATAAAATCGCTTCTATCCTATTTACAAAATCTCACCTAATACAGTATCGTTCTCACAATGAGAGATAGGTGTGTAGGTGTGGTACTGTCCTCACAATGAGAGATAGGTGTGTAGGTGTGGTACTGTCCTCACAATGAGAGATAGGTGTGTAGGTGTGGTACTGTCCTCACAATGAGAGATAGGTGTGTAGGTGTGGTACTGTCCTCACAATGAGAGACAGGTGTGTAGGTGTGGTACTGTCCTCATAATGAGAGATAAGTGTGTAGGTGTGGTGCTGTCCTCACAATGAGAGATATGTGTGTAGGTGTGGTACTGTCCTCACAATGAGAGATAGGTGTGTAGGTGTGGTACTGTCCTCACAATGAGAGATAGGTGTGTAGGTGTGGTACTGTCCTCACAATGAGAGATAGGTGTGTAGGTGTGGATTGTGAAGTTGGCTTTAGGAGAGATATTAAAACCAAGAAATCGTTAGAAACATAATAGGTCCCCAGTACAATTGGTTGCTTGATGTTTTAAAAGCAGATGACAATAACTTAACTTATGATCAATATATTGACATGGGTGCAAAGTTTTTTCAAGAATTATCAGAAACTAAAGCCGTAACCTGAAGATCAAAACATTGGTGTTGATGATGATACGTGGCGGAACATCCCATCCTAAGAAGATCTATGTTATGGCCAGACTTCCTAAGCCAAATGCACACTATGAATGAATAGTTTCAATCAAAACTCGAACATTTTGCCCAAGCGCGCAGAACATCAACTCATCTTTCATCACAAACTGTGGTGTCCTTGGTCCTAAAGTATTTGTTCACATCGTCAAGATGATCTTAACCCTTACTTCGAAATTCGCTGTAATGAAAGAGAAATGTTGCCTTTTAGGCTTCCTTCCAGATCAGAGGAAATCATCAATGCTCTATTTAAGATATTCTTTTCTTATTCTTATTTTTGGAGCTTTTTTACTCTGCGTTTTTCCTCTTTGGATGATGCTCAAGAACACAGTTTCTAGAAATTCTTTAACATGTCAGTATCCAGTATATCGAAAACATTTCATTAATGGATAGTAAAAGCATTAGACGTAACTATTGTTTAATTGTTCCTTGGACGTGAACAACATTCTGGAGCACAACACATTATCCTCCAAACCTTTGTTTGGCAAGCAGGCGACTGCCATACTAAACAGTACATCTTTATTCCCGAGTTCTGATCACAAACTCCAGAGAATCGCCTACAGTCTCCAGAAGAAGCGGACCTATTTGAAGTTCATGAGTATTGCCCTGCCTAATGGTTACATTCTGGACACAGTAGGACATTTTCCCTAGAAG
This sequence comes from Pecten maximus, assembly GCF_902652985.1. NCBI lineage: Eukaryota > Metazoa > Mollusca > Bivalvia > Pectinida > Pectinidae > Pecten > Pecten maximus. The sequence goes on from NC_047026.1 coordinate 18,852,832, forward strand.
CGATAATGATGCGAAATATTACAAAAGCCATCATGGAAAGTCTCTCCCGGCTTAAGAAAGATGGCAATATTGTTCTTGATTGAGAGTTGTTTAGGGATGTTGTGCCGGATTTGGAATCACGTGGTTTGGCAATAAAGATGCCGTCATATCCTAAACCTGGGCAGACTCAACATGACGACCTTCAAGGTAACCTTGATAGACCCATATCTAAATCCAGTTGTAGGTGGAGTCATATCACGCACAATTCAAGTAATGAATGTTTATCAAAACACAATTTGCCTTCAACTGTTTCATTGATGTCATCGCGACACTCTCTAGAGTAGTAAAAGTCTGTCTATATGGAATCCGATGACCCATATATGTCAGAACACCAGAGCGAGATACATTGGCGAGGGAGCTGGCTGACAAAATGAAAGTCCCTTAGTGTTCAAACACCTTAGCTCAGCGTGTGAAAGATGAGCCAGATTCTACAAGAAGGGCCAATTTATTATTGGTCAAACTAGATGCAACTGCGGCTTTCCAGAATAAGACATGGAATACCTTCGGACAGTAACCTGTGGTACATATCAAATATCACTGACAGCTGGCTACATTAGTGAGAACCTCAGTGATGGTGGTGACTACGAGATCTGGATCTATCGGCACACAACGGGCATGGTACGATGTCAGATCCATTGGAGGCATATGGCGCAATGTACAGTGCAATGGTTGGATCCAGCATGACAGCTCCGTCATCATCAATCCCATGAAATAGTATTGCCAGTGTCCGTGTGGACAGAGAATCATGAGAGATATGCGCCCACGCAGCCAGTATCCTGTACTAATTCGGATTCTACATGCATTTGGAAACAAGTAAGCCTTTGCATCCAAAAGTCAAAATGTTTAATACAAACCTTAGGTAATGTAGATTTTGCTATCAACCCGTCATCTTCCAGGTATTAGGTATGGTCGACTTGGACAATTAGATCTACGATGTAGACCAACACGGACATGGGCAATCAGAGTCTAGGCCAAGGAAGCCAAATTGGATTCCAGATTAGATGGTTTAATATGTAAACCAACATAAAGCGTTATTGCCACAGAATTGATTCAGCAGTCAGAACATTTAACATTTATGATTATCAGAGAAAATGGCGCCCATTTTGAAAATGTAAATTTCACTTTAGTTGGTAATTAGCGTAGGTGTCGGTTCCTGGGTACTAATGAAATCAAGTAAAATATTCTATTTCAGTTCACGCTCGTATTTCCTTTAAAAAAATCACATAGTAATGTTGTCAAGCAAGTTTGATTACTTTAAACAAAACTCCTGATTACTATTTTCGGGCCATTTATTTTATTTTGCTTGGAGGTGTATTTTAGCACATAATTACGAATGGACTGCAATAAAATGTTGTATTTTTGACCTTCAGAAAATTTCGCTTAGTGTAAAAAGGGCATATTCTTACTCAAAATCCATCAAATTATCTTCTGTTCCTAATGTGTCCAAAATTGTAACTTCTTGCTTTTGTATATATGATATCGAATATGTTACTATCAGCATGTTCATGTTTAGTTTTCTCAAAAATGAAGAATTGATATTGTAGCATTTTCCCCGAAAACCATACATTTTTTCAATTTTAGCACCAAAAAAGCGCTATATTCTTCCGTATGTACATGCTTGGAATCAAATACATATTTTAAACGTATGGCTATAAAGGCTACCAATAGCACATACAAGTTACCGTATTTACTTCCTAGGCCATTTTGAAACCCAACCTTTAGTAGGAAGCATTCATATGTGACTGGGATTCAAATTTATGCAAATGATTGGGCTGACCCCCAGGGGCCTGAGGGGCGGAGCCAAAAGGGATCCTTTTAGCAATATTAATATTATTGACTTCTATGGAACTAAGCAATGTATGACATTTATATTTTTAGTTGTAACATCCATAGATGGCTGGGATTCCAATGCATACAAATGATAGTTCAGAAACATGAACGTTATTTTGACGTTTGCTCAAATCAACCAGGTGAGCGATACAAGCCCTCTGGGCCACTTGTTATGTTCTAGATTCGACCTCAATCAGATTAGAGCCTAGTGGTGGACATCAAGGTCGGGTCGAGATTTACTATAACGGATGGGGGACTATTTGTGACGACATGTTCGGCTTCCAAGAGGCGGTTGTGATCTGCCGGATGTTGGGATACAAATTAGTGTAAGTAAATTGAAATAGTTGTAAATATTCCTGACACGAATTTACTTTACGCTTATAAGTCAACAGTTGCCTAAAATTCTGGTGCGAGTTTCTTCTGTGGTGTACAGTTCAGTCCCATACTGTGTTATTGTCTTTGACATAAATGTTCTAGTGGGGTTTTAACAAAAATAATGATGTTGAATGACTTCGTGTAAATAGTTTTTTAACTCCGATTTTTTAAGATGTTTGTGATTTTGTTTGTTTCTGTTTTTGTTTTTGTTTTTGTTTTGTTTTTGTTTTTTTTTTTTTTTTATTTTGTTAGCTCACCGGTTACGAGTAACCGTGGACTAATGCTGTCACCCCGGCGTCGGCGTCGGCGTCCCACCCCAAAACTTTAAAGTTTTTGGGTTAAGTTTTTGGAAAGTTTGTAAGTCCAAAAGTATACACCTCACACCCTTCTAGTTTGGTTTTTACATTCATTAGGGATCCAGGAGTAATGTTGTGGCAAAATCATGCAGAAAAAACTGTGACTTTTTCACATTTTACCATTTTGTGGACTTAACTTTTTTGGCACCAAAACTCACTTTAAAGTTTTTGGGGTAAGTCCAAAAGTATACACCTATCACCCTTCTAATTTGATTTATACATTCATTAGAGATCCAGGGGTGGTGTTGTAGCAAAATCATGCAGAAAAAGTCTCTTTATCAAGGAATAAAGTTGTAGTTGCTTTATTTACCATTCATTTCAAATAACTCATGAACTTTAATGAAATATAATGAAGAAACAATGTGCTATCTATATTTGTGACACTATATGGGATATAGGTCTGTTGATGCCCCTAGGTGTGGATGCTGAATTTGTCCTACATTAGGCTGATCCATATTAGACACGATATCTTCTGATGGGGTTTAAAGTTATACATCATATTACTCAAAACATTTTAAATATTTGAAATAAGGAACTTGATTAGATGGGTTGTTTCCTTGAATTCAGAGGTATTTGGCATTACATTTGGGGAAACAATGAAATCAGATTTGAACTTTGTAGTAATGACTATTGATCGATGAAAGTGTTTTAATTTGGAAGAAATGACAGCGGCTACAAGGTATATATAAATATATGTATAAAAACTAAGAAATACTGGGTTTGTTTTTCATTTTAGATATTCTCGAGTCAAAATACCGACATTAAAATGCCTTGCATTATTGCATTAAGATCAATTACAAGCTTATTGTATACTTTTCATTTTCCCAAACTTACACCAAAGGACAACAATGTAAAATCGAGCCAAAGGTTTCGGTAATATATGATATACTCGTTATTATTTTCTTTTTATTCATTGTGATCATAATATGCTTTTTCTCAATTTATATATTATGTGTTGTGTAGAGGGCCTTAGTAATGTTGTAATCATTTTTGCCTAAACCCTTATGCTTTTGAACCAAAGAAAAATATATTTAAATGAAAAAAAGAACACTATCTTAAATCATTACTGTGAAGAACTCTCGGCGACATGTATTGCTTTAGCAATACTCAGTATGCTTGTTTAGTATTAATTAGCAGGTTGGTTTGAGTTTTCTTGTCAATTGTAGTACGGGGAAAATATAAACAATCACTTGTAACAAATGATTACAAATAACAAATATAGCTGTCGTTATTTGTTTTACTGTGTTGAACTATTGATAGGTAAGAAGCAATTTGGGTTACTAGCAACACATAAAGGATATTATTTGATACTGTCCTATGTAATAACTGTACATTTCACGGGTTGAGCTTTTGTCTTTTTCATTTGTGCAGAACGAGTTAAAGATACCCAATTACTGTTGCACGAGTGAAATTAACACTATTTACGAGCTGATATTTATCTTTCATGCACTGGAAAATATAATAGATCAATAAATATCCACCAATGCTGTTAATTGTAGTTTATACATCTGAAATAATGTCTTATCAGTGTGGCCAAGGCTTACAGCTCAGCACACTTTGGTGAGGGAGGCGGTACCATATTGATGGACTCTCTCCAATGTTCGGGGAGTGAGACGGACATCGCCAATTGTCACTTTGACGGATGGGGCAAAAATGACTGTAGCCACAGTGAGGACGCCGGCGTGAGTTGTTGTGAGTAGGATACTAAAATAGAATACATAAGTCATTTTATACCATGTTTGAGTGTTTTAATAATACGAAGGTTTCCTTTAACTTAAGGTGTTTTCCTGTAAAAGAAAAGAAAATGCTAATCAATGAGATGGCGATGGATGGCTGAAATCGACATACATAACGAAAGTTGTCACTTGAAGTTAACCTGTTTAGCTATGAAAATAATATTCATTATGTCGGCAACTTGTTATTTATCATCATTTATCAACAAAGTCGGGGAGGGGATATAGCGTTTCGTCCATACGTGGGTGCGTACATTCGTATAGTTCACGATTATTTTTGTCAGTGCTCTGCTCAAGAAACATAATTTTAAACGGAATTTGTGTAAATCTCCTAAAGTGGTATGAGAATACCTCAAACGAGTCCATGATTCAGGGTGCGCATGTCAAGCACAAGGTTTCTATTACTATTTACAGAAAACCTTTGTCAGCACTCTAGTGACTTCAATTTTAATTGTCAAGTAAGAGAATACGAGGTCGTATTTCAGAGTGTCAAGGTCAAAGACAAGGTCACTGCTACGATTTATAGAAAGTATTGGATATCGCCCCAGCGTCTTCATTATTTGATGTATTTTAATCAAACTTGATAGATCGGTCAAGTATTAGAAGACTCCAAACGAGTTCGTGTTTCAGGTGTAAAGGTCAAAGACAAGGTCACTGACTGTTACTGTTTAAAGAAAAAAATGTAACGAGTTCATTATTTTAACCAAACGTCATTTATTGATCAAGTATGATATTACCTCGAGCAAGTTTGTGTTTCATGGTGCCAAGGGCGAGGTCACTGTAACTATCTTAGTGCAATACCCTTTACGCGACTTCTTTTTTAAACATATTTTGATAAAACTTCATAGATTCGTCTAGTATGAGAATACTAGAATAATACTCATGCGAGGGAATGTGTGTTGCTTGCGATGCCTCGTATTTATTATAATGGGGTGGATAGAGTAGGGATCATAGGTAGTATCCGGGTCAAACCGGAGCTATATTTGGAGATAATCACTGTGTAACACAATGTATATTAGCACATATATAATTGCCAGCCTTCTGTAGATGTCATGCATTCTTGAATGACATTTTATGGGAATATTTGTATATAGAAACCTTCATTAAAATGAAAACGTTGGGGTTTTTGTTTGTTTTGTTATTTTCAATTATTATTATCATTTTATTTGCTGGTTGTATTTTTTTTATTGTAGTGTGTCTTTTATGTATAATGATACATGATAGCATGTATATTGATCAGGGATTAATTTTAAATTCCGTTAATATTCTAGATAATATATTGAGATGTTTCATGTTAATTCTTATCTTGTAAATAGCTGAATTACACATGCGACTTGCGGGCGGAAGTGGTCCATATGAGGGTCGTCTAGAGGTGCAGAATACGGCCGATGTGTGGGGTGAGGTTGTCAACACCAGTGTAACAGCATCAGACGCCGTTGGGATATGTCGTACCCTGGGACTCGGAACGTACGTATTCAGTGTTTGTAAAGGGGGTTTAATCGACATATACAATGTAGGACTGAAATTCATTACACTATGTGTGAATATTTTAAGGATCTTCTATATAGAAGACAGGCTAGAAACTGTATAAGCCTATATAACATGTATATATCGCTACTAGCGCCTAATTTTAAAGAAATAACTCGGACTTTTTGTCTTGTAATTTGCCCTAGCTGTTTGCGAATTTTGGCAAAACATGCACAAAATGCACATATCAGGATTCCATTATGCTTCAATTAAAGCTCATTAAATGTTCCTTTTAGATTTATTAGATATAAAGACTTCTGATTATGGTAAGAATACTCTTTTCAAAACAAAGAGTAAAACTGGAGTTTTATGGGGGGTTTTTTACCAGAAAACATTGTATTTCGTATCACAAACTTAGCGATTGACCTATTTTTTCCTAAACACTTTTTGGTATGTTAAGAGTTCTTAATAGTGTCAAATAAGAGCATGTTTTGATTATTGAAATGCATCTCTATGTGCTGTAATATTATCATGATATTATTCACAACTTCCATTTGCTTTTCAAGGTCCGCGATAAGGCATTATGTATACTTAAAACCAATTAAGTTACCAGCTCATCAGTTTGCTATATATACAAGAAAAGACAGTTTGAAACAAAAAACAAAACTTAAAAATCTTAAACAAACATTTTATTTTTGGAAACTTGAAACAATGTACCCCTTTTTGAATATATCATATATTACACCCCTACTCTATTAGGTTTGGTAAGATCGTTGATGGGACAAAGTTCGTCCAGGGTGCTCACACTCAGTTCAGAGGTAACTTAACCTGTGTCATCAACGGTGAGTGTGATAGTGATCCCTTCATCCAAACTCATGGTGCTCCGCTTGGTATAGAATGTGGTGAGTAGAATGTTCCTGGATGTTACAGACTGTGGGAAATGATATTGAAATGACAAAGAACAAAAGAGGTTAAAAATAAATAATGAATAAATCAAAATTACTAAAAATATATAAATACGTATATCTAAGCGATGAACTGAAAAAGTTTTGTGTCATTTTTTTCTGGAATTGTTAGTATTAAATGTGCTGCAGACATTTCAAGCAATGTTGAGGGATTATTGAAATAGAATATAACGTGATACACACCGCAAAGGAGGTACCGGCAAGAAAACGAAAGACAAAGTGTTTCAGAAGATCAAGCACCTTCGGCTTCATCGACGGCACCCGTCATGTGTATGTTAAATCTAGATAATGTCACATTCTTAAGATAAGAACTTGGCTTGCGCCAACAGATCCACAAGGCATATCAATAAGCATTAAACATATACTTCATATCGGGAAATTGATATCACATTCTCCTGCTCTTCATCGACCTACTCATCAGTTGATATCGGAAACGCAAATAATGGTGATGGAATTCAATCTTTGAATAAATAATTCATTGTTAAAGAAAAGGCTTTAGCATCTGTGAGGAAATCAGCCTGGAATGAAAACAAGTGGGCTAAGAAAGGGATTCATTTTCTCCCAATGTTTTTGACATCAAACCGAAGGAATTCAATTATTCTCACGGTTTCATCATCGATGTGCTACATCCTGTCGCATTTTTAACGGAATATGATATAGTAAGCATAGTTTACTTGTATCACTTAATTTCGACTTTCATGGAAGGAAGAATACTTTCAAGAGAATAATAGAACGAGGACATCTATAACTGAGCGCAAGATGGAGAATTTTTTTTTCTGCAGCTGATCTTCAATAATCATCAATACATTGTCAGGGCAAATGATTTCTTTTTCTAATGCATATTAACTCTTTTCGGAAGCACACACACCAGTGAGGCTCGTAGATGGAAGATACCCGCTAGAGGGCAGGGTTGAAGTCCTTCACAATGGCATATGGGGGACAGTCTGTGCCGAACACTTCACCCCACTTGACGCTAAAATGATTTGCACGTCCCTGGGTGTCGACATGAGGTAACAACAATATAATTTTATTATCACGTACCGAGGGATATATATAAGTAAATTAAGGCATTCGAATTTCTTTCAATAATTTAATTTAAAAAAAACGGATAAAAATGGTAACTAGTTACACAAATACAGAGTAATTGAGTACATTGTAATATGTTAAGTGTAAAGTTAACTTTTAAGTTTATCGAAAAGGCAAATATCAACTATGGACACGTTTTTATGTGATATCTCTTGTTTTTTGATAATTAGATTGTGCTAATATTGACCTCGCATGAGATTAACTCGTTGCCAAAATATTTGATATATTTACATGTATTATTCATCGAATAACACGAAGTTATGGTGATGCATATGAATGAAAATGTAGGAAAGAAGCAAGAAATCATCAATATCAAATCAATAGGCCATTTGATTTTATCTTACTTTCCTCTTTATCTTCAGTCATCAGAATGCTACAGTTTACAGTAATGGAGAATTTGGAAAAGGCAGTGGACCATCGTGGTTATCGAACGTACAGTGTACCGGAAGTGAAAAAGATTTTTTGGAGTGTAGAAATACGTCATGGTCTTATCATACCTGTACATCAGGAAATGCAGCGGCGATAGCATGTCGTACGTACTAGTATTGTTGTACAGAAAAAAATGAATATGATTTTGTTTTGATACACAATTTAGATAAATTAATTTAAATAAGAAATAACATAAATGATAATTAATAAGTTGCACGTTTGTTGGTCATTTTGTTAGAATCTCGTAAATGCAATTAACTATTTTTATATAAAACTTACAATTGATAGACAGTTTAAGTAACGTTTTCATTTTCAGAGTTAAAAAGATAAAGATGCAATAGTAAATATTTCTTTTCTAGATTATAATATTGTATGGCGTCATGTTTGCATACTAGACAAATTATTTGTATTCCACATTTATTTTGTGATTTTGTCCGAAAGCTCAAACCAAAATCCGGTTAGATGGTGGTGTTGGACCATGGGAAGGCCGACTGGATGTGTATCACGGTGGGCGATGGGGATCAGTGTGTAGTCAAGGATTCGGACAACCGGAAGCGGATGTAGTATGCAGAATGCTAGGATATAACGCAAGGTTGTAATCGGAATCCATTAGCAGTTATGCGTTTAGATGCTTCGTTGAAAAATGTTTTATGTAATATTTTATAACACATTTTAGTCAGAATACATATTCAAGCTGCCTTGCTGCTCGAATGTATTGGTGAACGACTATTAAAAAAAGAACATTTTCGTTTGCAACGTTAGTGCTCTCTTTCTAGCGTATTCTGTGTCGCTATTCCTAATGATTTTATAAATATAAATATACTGTATTAAAGACAACTGCATTAAAAGCACTTTTTAATATTACTGTAGTAATTGAAGAATTAGATTCCGAATCATAGATAAAACAGCTGTTTCGTCATCAATTAAAGCACTTTTATTATGATGTAAGGGGCCAAGCATATGGGGATCCAGAAGAACAAAGATAAAAATGGGTCTAAATACAGTTAAAATAAGGACGGGAAAACTCGATACTATTATAAGTTTGGTAAAATTGGGTAATGGATACTTTAAATAGAAGACCTGAATACGTTTGAAATGGTGTAATCATGCAGTTCCATGCTCTAGTATCACTGATGGGTTTGATGTTTCGGCGTCCCCTTTCGTTCCATCTTTTAATTCCCACAAATATTGACACGTACTTCTTGGTGTTCTTCTAAAAAAATATCTTATTTTTGATTTATTGGTTAATGCAGCATCCCTTCTATACTGTTACGTATATGTTTAGGTGAGTTTCCAACCTTTCCGTCTTGAATTCCAGATATTGGTCCCTATCATCACCGACAGCTTCATGGTGCAGTTTTATATCTATTATTAGGCATCTGCTACATTTTTTGTATATACGAGTATATTATCTTATTCATATCTAAGGTGTTGTTTATTTGTGTGTCTCGTATCAACCTTCTAAAATGGTTTTCTAATTGGTTTCATTATTAATTTGAAATGAAGCAAACATCTTGGTCATGTGGTATTTCCATTAGCCATGACACGACAGTATATATAAGATCCCGTAGCGTATTTCCTGTTCGTTACGTCAAATGTAGTAGGAAGAACCCTTTAAAGAAAAGAGGTATTCTCAAATCATTTTGAGCATTTACCATATCCCCATGTTAAGAATAAGATGTCTGCAGTTGAAGATTGCAACCTCTTCTTTCTTTGACCTCGCTGCATTTCCCAAAGACAACTTGTTGTGAATTCGTTCTTTATTTCATTACTTAGAGATGTTGTTGCTGAGATACTGCCCAACTCTTATTACCGACATGTCGAACACCGAGCCATATTGTTAGATCAACTTGGTTGCCAGGGAACCGAAGCTGATATTGAATTTTGCCGAACTCAGGACTGGGGTGTTACCAACTGTTCCAGCACACAAGAAGTCGGCGTCCGATGTGGTGTGTATTTTGTTTTCTTTTTCTTAATCTATTGGAGTCATCCAAACACTTTAAGATATTTATGTAGAAAGTAACATTATAAGACTCTCTAGGGATCAAAATTTCAATAACGCTCTCTATAATTGCATTAGATTAAAAAGGGTTTCAAATACACTTCTTGATTTTAGAGACAAAGAACATTCGTCTTGTTGGTGGATCACATTCACTAGAGGGTAGGGTAGAGGTCAAGGTCAATGGGTCATGGTCAACCATCTGTGACGATGATTGGAATGACGTTGATGCCATGACCGTTTGTCGGAGTTTGCTGCAATATCCAATCGATGGGTAAGTAAATGGTCAAATGAATAAATAATCATAGCATGTTATGTAAAATGTTAAATATTAATATATTTTATACATGACTTCGGACATGACAAGCTTGTTGACCAAAGAAGACAAACAACTAAACCCATAGATTGAATTGAAATTGGCCGTTTATTTATTAAACGACAATTGAAACAAACTTGCAATACAAGTTGATATTCATAAAATCAACCATATGAATCGAACTTTGGTCCAAGGTGGGGATACAAAACCGCCACCTTAAACTAAAAACTTAAGTTACAACAAAATACTCATATGTGTGAAACTTAGATGTAAAGGTAGTTACAAAAATTGACCACATACAATATCCAGAAATTCAATGATATAATCATGTTGACATAAAATGTTCAAAATTGATACAGGTAACATAGTATAACACAAGGAGGATGCTGGGGAGGAGGCGGGTAGATAAATTCCAACCTTAAAATGATGTAAACACAAACTGACCTTGACTTGTGTCCATTAGTGATGCAGTCTGTTTCAGTGGCTGGGTAGCTACTGTTACCGTGTAATAGGTATACGTGTGTATATAGTAAAATCACTGCGCGTGACCTTTCACCTCCATAACCCTGCGCCCTCACTCTGTTATGAAACCCTTTGATAGGGACTATAACAAGCATTTAATATATGCTACATAATTCAAGATGTATTTTAATTTACTCCTTAGCATGTATAAATGATATTAAAATTGCATTTTAATTGTTTAGTAGCTGTTTTATCTATATTTATACCTAGTAATGTCCGTTTTAGTACTATAAACCGAGATGAATATGATCTTGAGATTAAAGTAAACAAAAATGCAGATCACACCTTTCTCTCGTTTGGATGAGAAGTGATAGAAATGTAGCCAATGCTTTTTATCCTCGTTAAAGCACAATCTTGCATCACGTTTTGAAAAAAAATGCATAAAATTTGTCAAAATTGAATAAGTAAGGTCAGACAACATTTGTAGGCCATCGTGATTGTCAGAATGCCCCGTATCATTTCAGTATCGTCTGAAATAATGAAGGCATGCAAGCTGACACGATATACATGTATCTGGAGAAATATGATTCGCACCCTTAGAAACAATGTAATGCGTGCATTCGGCTTTCATGGCACTCAATATATAACGTCCATGTCTCCGATTTCAACAAACAACTGGACACACGCATATTTTACATGACACCCGCTTTACTCAGTTTTCAAATGACAATTTACAAAAATGTATATTTATTGCGCTTAAATACAAAAGATGGCAAGTTGTGAACTGATTTAGATATAAAGATTTTGATTAAGAACATTGGTGCATGAAAGTGTTCGTCCCGGGAACAGGAACATACACTATGGGCTCTCCCGCTAATTTTACATTCCAGATGCTCTTGGAAATATCTTTGTACATTCTGTCGTAATAATTTTTTTCATATTAGGTAAAGGAGTGGAATTATACATTTGGCCTATAACCCGAAACGAAGTGTAGTTTAATGTATGGCAAGCCAAGTTATCATTTATTCGTGGAGCAATGTAGATCCAGTATTTTACCAAATTATATAAGATATTTTATATGTTTATGAGATATCTTATATGTTTATAAGATATAATCTTATATATCTATAAGATATCTTATTTAAAGTTTATGAGATATATTATGTAATATATAAACATACGTGGCTCCGTGAATAAATGACAACTTGGCTTGCCATATTAATGCTTAAATATGATGGGGACTACGAAAGCTTGACCGGTAGACCATCCTACTAATACTCCCTCAGGTGAAGATCTGAGATATTTGGTTTGAGCTCTACCTCGAGTGAATATCAGATGTGTGGTTTGATCCCTACCTCAGTTGAAGATCTGGGATGTGTGGTTTTATCTCTACCTCAGTTGAAGATCTGGGATGTATAGTTTGATCCCTACCTCAGTTGAAGATCTGAGATGTGTTGTTTGATCTCTACCTCAGTTGAAGATCTGGGATGTATGGTTTGATCACTACCTCAGTTGAAGATCTGAGATGTGTGGTTTGATCTCTACCTCAGGAGAAGATCTGAATTTTGTGGCTTGATCGCTACACAGGGGCTGAGATCACGGTCCATTCTGTGCTGACCTGTATGTGAATCTTGCTTTGGATAATGCGATGGTACTCCCACTTATAACAAGAAGACCCCACTCAAAATGACCCTAGCGGGGCGATCAACTATTGAAATAAAGATTTATAGCATTTTATTTACATTACAGATTTACATTATCATACTGTGAATATTAAAAATCACAGTTTAATTGGTTGTACGTTGTCGTATTTCTACTTAAGCCTAATTTAATTGTAACATACCAGAGACGTTATCGGGAAGGCATATCATGGAGGGGTGTTTGGACGGGGTACTGGGCAAGTGGCACTATCGGGCGTACAATGTGTCGGTTCAGAAGAGGATCTATTCCAATGCCCGACGACTGGAAAAAGGCGTGTCAACTGTGATCATACCAGAGATGCGGGGGTAGCCTGCTACAGTGAGTTTTAGTAGTTCCTTTAATTAGGTGTCTTGCGTTCGTAACGAGATCCAGCATCCCATCATGTAATAAGTAAAATTCAGTGGACTATTCCATTCTGAAAGAAAAAAGAAACGCATTTAGAAATTGCCCCGTTTACTACGGGAAATAAAAAGATATAGAATATCTTTTAATTGCACCATTCTGTAACATTTGATGATATAAATATCTTATTGACGAGGGCAGTTAATGTCCTGTACGTTATGTCTATTTTAGTACAAGGTTATAACACAACACTTGTCGGCAGTACAAACATCACAAGCGACAAAGAAGGAAGTATCCACATCTCAGGAAATGCGATATGTGACGAGAGTTGGGACGAGGATGACGCAAGATCTGTTTGTAGGTCGCTAGGTTATTGGTGAGTTCCCTGAGGTGATGTTTTACTTACAAAGGCTTATTCAAACATCGTAGACGATCTGGGTTCAGTTTGTTGACATTTCAGTATTACAAAATAACGTACAAAATCACTAAGAAATGTCTTTATAACTACATAAAATACTTTACAATGCTTTGCAAACTGTATAAATACGATTACATTTCGACTTGGTATGTAATTTGGCTGTTAGCAGCTCATTTTCAATAGAATGGGAGGACATTATCCACTGTTACACATATTTCGTAAAAATGTTGAAAGCTGTCTTGAGAACGCATGTTGGGTACAGATTTAATAGTCAACGCGGGAAAGTACTTTTATAAACTAGTAATGTAAAGGTAACCAAAATTAAATGGTGGTTCAACTGACTTTGGTGTAAGTTTTAGCCAATACTAGTCCAATCCTACTGTAGTTCCTCGGATATGTGAAGCAATGTGAGCTAACAGTGAAAATGATTTATGGTGTAACTGAGTTTCACCGAACAGCAAGGTAACAGTGTTTCATGAATCAAGTCAGTGAACATGTAAACTGATTTATAAAACAATACGAGTTTTAACCAATATCAAATCCCCTCCAATAGGAGCAGCTCACCGACAGTGTATCTGGACAACTGGTTTGGATCATCGTCTGGTGGTGGGAATAACATCTCTCCTCACTGTAGGGGAAACGAAGCCAATCTGGTATTCTGTCCTCTGGCAAAGGAGTGGGGCAAAGTCACATGCTCTACAGGTGACATCGCTGGTGTCAGGTGTAATCCAACACCCCTTGGTAAGTTCTGTAATAGTATTCAGTTTCGTCGGACACGAACTTTGATATAGAAGTGTTCTCAAAATAAAAAGTTCAAAAAAGTAAACTTATCGACATATTTGTACATGTTTGTAAAGATTGTGTACAACAGAAAGGGTAAAATTGTGCAATACGTCATTATACCGAGGCCCACGAGATGTATTGAAGTGTATATCTAAAAGTACTTTTTACGAAACATACATTTTGCAGAAAATGTAATATTCAATGTGTTTCAATATCGTCGAAACAAATCTTAATTAGCCCTCACCAGGAAAACGTATAATGATTGTGCCTTTCTTCCATGTCGGGCAAAATATTAATCTGACTATAGAATAACATACGATGCGACACTATGGATAGACAGTGAGATAGGACAGATAGTAATTTAGGTAATTGGATAGGTAGGCGCGCAATGGCTGCATATGTAATTGGTCATGTCATAGAAATCCAACATCGTAAGTTCCTTAAATTTGTAATCGTGATTTTCAGGGACCTATAATTTTAACATCATGTATTTAGGTTACCGTCGTGTGAGGCTAGAGAACGGAGACCAGCCTGGTAGGGGGCGCCTCCTGGTGGAATACAATAGCAACTGGGGATATGTATGTCATAACGGCTGGACGGAGCGAGATACGGTGGTAGTGTGTAGGATGTTACGTTACAGGTGAGAATAATTCAAACGGTGACGGAAATACCCGAATCGTTCCGATTCCTCGCCTGATGAAAGTGGTAACATATGAAAATACGAATTCTCGCAACATTTCCCTAAAAAAACGATAAAGATCAATAAATTGAAGGGAAATATGAACGGTATAGAATTACACTAAGACCTTCCAAAAAGCACGATGATAAGAACAAGTGTTCAGGAAGAATATGGACGTCTTTTTCTCCATCAACGAAACCCACTTTGTAAATCGAGTCAAATTCAGATAATGCCTCATTAAACATATTTTTCAAAACGCGCATCATTCATACGTTTGAACAAAACTATGTTGCATATATGATATATATATATACGAGTATTGAAAAGGTACAATTCAGACATAAGATATATCTCTTCATTACATTTACACACATTTAAAAATAAATTAGAAAACGAGACTGTTATTCTAACCCAAGATCGATGAAATGAGGGTTATTTGATGTACAGGTTATAGAATAACATCGATGACATCATACATGACTTGAAATTATGGCCTATATACTACATTTACTTAGATCGCCTGTTGTAAATTATCTGTTTCTGGATAGTAACATTTCTGATTCAACCTATGGTGTTTACATGTCTTAGTTGATTCGATAGTCAGGCTATTGCTCCCAAATGCACTACATCCTTGATAAATGTCGACTGCTGACAGGAGTTTCGGTTGATGGAGATTGATGAACGCCATGGTAATAGCTTTATGGCCGAAATCAAAATATAACTGCAAATATTTCTTTAAATATATTATGGTGAGTTTTTGATTGAAATCGCGATTTTGTTTCACCGGAATAATTTTGAGTCCTCCCTCCTCTAATGATACCCACACATAAGTATGGTTCATCAATGTGGTGGATGACTGCATTTTCCAAGCACAAGTGTCTATGAATAAAAATGGTATGGGTAACTCGTTAGTAAAAATTCGATATTTACACCATTTCCACTGGAATATTGCTTATTTTGCTATAATTAATGCAATTAAACTAATTAGTCTGTCATTGATATGTTATTACAAAACTTGTTATGGGTATACCAAATACCTTTAACTTGTTACCTGACATTCTGTAAAATTATCTGGTTGAAGATCTTACAACATGACGTCGACTGCATTATCCAAAGGGACCACCAATCCGATGCTTATTGGAAAGGTAGATTGTCACGGAAACGAGACAGACATCGGGCTGTGTAAAGCAAACTTGGATAAATCTAACTGTACCGACACGGTGGTAGGACTAGATTGTACAGGTAGGTGACGTGGTTCCTTACTAGACCCTGTTCACGTTTAGAATGTGTAAAAATCAAGTAATTTCGTGTTTTTGTTTTAAATTCAGGAGATATAATAGCACTGTCTAATTGTTCAGCAATACGTATAATGTATAACATTGATTCCAATGAATCATTAAGTAGATATAAAAGACCTGCACACATAATTCGCAAGGTGAGACTTACTTGGGAATAAGGTAACGTGGTAGTAATGTAACAAAAAACTCCATTATTTCATTAATGGAGACCATTTGGGTCTGCTGGAGGAAGAGGAAGTGCTACAGTAAAAAAGCATATATCTACAATAATAGAACAGTTTAAGATATTATCGTGGTGCAATATCACAAACGAGCTTAAGAGTAAGGGAATAGTTTCAAAGTGATTTTACCATTTAAATCGAAAACAGTCCGATCTGAAAAATAAACCTTGAAATAAATCTTGAAAATACGCCTGCATATATTTTCTTACGAGCAAATGTACCATGCTATTAGAACTGTCCATATGGAGAGTTATTTATAAATATTTGATAGAAAGTTTTTGTAGTTGTGTTGACGTGATATGTACGAATCTTACATTAGTAACATATATAAACCTTTAAGATACTTAGGCGTATCATTTGCTCTCGCCATTTTGTTATACGACTTCCATGATGCAATAAAGAAGTATATGACCGTTTCCCTAGACAACGTCAAAGCGCGCCTGGTAAACGGTTCCACGGCCCTGGACGGTCATCTAGAGGTATTCAAGGACGGACAATGGGGCATGGTCTGTAGCAGTGCGGTAGATACCACCGATGCAAAGGTGTTCTGTAACATGCTGGGTTACAGGTAAGGTTATATATGTATATACGAATATATCGCCTTAGGGTTACAGGTAAGGTTATACATGTATGTACGAATATGACCTAAGGTTACAAGTAAGGTGATATATACGAATCTTACCTTAGGGTTACAGGTAAGGTTATATGTACGAATCTTACATTAGGGTTACAGGTAAGGTGATATGTACGAATTTTACATTAGGGTTACAGGTAAGGTGATATGTATGAATCTTACATTAGGGTTACAGGTAAGGTGATATGTACGAATTTTACATTAGGGTTGCATGCAAGGCGATATGTACGAATCTTAACTTAGGGTTACAGGTTAGGTGATATGTACAAATTTTACATTAGGGCTACTGGTAAGGTGATATGTAAGAATCTTAACTTAGGGTTACAGGTTAGGTGATATGTACGAACGTGCCTTATCTGACTTAACACTATCACAAGCAATTAAATAGTTAAGGCAGTTTGTTCCCTTTAGGTCATCTTATACAGCTTCAAATGTCAACAAAGCCTAATACCTCGTAAGGTGTAATTGATCCGAAAAGCGTATTCACCTAAATGTTGATTTCCTGGCTACATCATTTTTGTATTGGTTACCCAATCGTTGTAATGTACGCGGCTTGTTTATGTGACGTAGTCTTTGGACATTTTCTCATTAATTTGAATACATTTATTATATAAAAAAAAAAAAAACATAGAGAAGCATGTTCTTCTTACCTTCTTCAATGTAGCTTCTTTAACCTTGCAGAAGCATTCTAACCGTCCTTGTCGTTTAGTCGGGCATACTAGTATATTATATCTAGGTAGCTTACAATGAGTGTTATACAGGTGTCTTAAAAATAAAGGTTATTGAGGTATCTTGGAGTGAGTGTTATACAGGTGTCTTAAAATGCGTGTGATTAAGATGTTTTAAAAATGCTTTTTAGCCAACTAGTGTCTTAAAAATGAGTGTTCTCCCAGGTGTCGTAGAATGCATGCTACCCATGTGTTTTAAAATGCGTATTAACTTGTTGTCATAGAAATATGTATTTACCATGTACATTTGAAAATATTTTCATTATTATTGACCTAACTACTTTCAGTGAGGAAGACAAATATTAACGAAAAAAATGCCATTTTTCCACAGCCATACAAAACCGATTCTTAAAACATTTACTGGTGCAGAAAGTCACGTGTCCGTCAACCAGGTCACGTGTGAAGGATGGGAAGAGCACATTGGTCAATGTTTGCACCAATCAGTCTCCGGGTCTGGATGTAGTCATAATGACACGTATGTCAGTCTGCAATGTTTCAGTAAGTGTTTATATTCTTCCGCACGATTGTATCGACACGGCTAAGCGTATGAAAGTAGTCCAATGTGGCACAGTGGAAAAGAACATTTAAAAATCATCAGCTTGTTTATTTTCATAAAAAGTTCAGTTTTTAATTCTTCGATATTTCAGAAATCGATTAGGTTTGAGGCATTGATTTTTACTTTGCATGCTATTAATGAGATTTATTGTGTACGTGAGTTTTCACAGGACCACAATGAAACAACGTTAGAACGTTATTGTGGGTTCTGACGTTACGTTCATGCACCTGTTACAATAAAGCGTAAGTAAGACAAGCCAGGCCACGTTATTACAATGCACAAATGTACTTTTTAATTGCTTTCGTCATTCCTTAGTCTATTGCCTCGTCTTGTGATTTTCGGGAAAGTGATACTTAAATACTATTTTTGCCTCACGTTTGAACAAAGTTATTGAAGCTGTATTTCTGTAAAGTACTGTGCTTTATGTTATTGATTTTAAAATTTTCAATTGCAAACAAACTTGAAATAATTTGTTGCAAAATGTGTCAAACTAACCTAAATGCGCCTAATTTGTAAAAGAATGATTTTGTTGGGTTTTTTGTTGTTGTTTTTTTTCATTTTAGTTTACGTATAGAGGAAAAATTATATAAAGGTGCTAGAAAATTTGCGTTGAAAAGATTGACATTACAAGAATGTCGATGGCAAACGCAATCCCTTTAAAACATGTCGCCTGTAAAATTGCAGATTGTTCAAGCAGTTATTCGACAGAGACAGGTGAAATTTATTCTATGAACTACCCCCAAAACTACGAAAACAATGCTGACTGTTTGTACGCCATCATACCTCCTTCAAACGGGGTTTATGGACTCGTCATCCAGGATCTGCTCATGCGTGACGGTGAAGATTTTATAGATGTGAGTTCATTGCTGTATTTACGATATATAGATTTCGTTGGGAATAATTGAGTTTTTTTATTGGGCACAAAGTGTACATAAAAGTTAATTTTCGTTATATTCGAAATAGATTTACATGGTGAATGCGTTTGCATAGCTTATATAATGTAATCGTATGTAGATGTAGTTTTACTGTAACTATTAATTTACTTAACTTAAATAACATACTTATTTGTTGAATACAAAGTAACATAATACTGTACGTGTTCACATTTATCAAGGTTTAGTTTATAAGGAGTAGCATTATGTTATTTCTCATATACCGGTATATACAATAAAACATATATTGTATTGTTAAGATACGAGAGGAACCGAATGGCCCTAGCTTGGGAACTTTCTCACATGGTGACGTATTTCCTGTTATACCGGGCCGGAAATTTTACGTGAGGTTCCAAACCAACGGAGCTGGAACTGAAAAAGGCTTCAGAATAACATGGAAGCGTGAGTTTACATTGTCAGAGAAATTTCGGTTGATGTCAAGTGAATACACTGGATTCTCGATATTAGAAAGAAATAGTTCTACCGTAATACAGGGGGCCATGATACCAAGTCACGTTCGTGAGATAATTCTCTTACTGAGCATTCAAATTGAGTAATTAGCCTAATATGTTTAAAAATTATTTAATAGAATCCATCTGAATTTGAAAGCAGTCATCACAATAAACAGATAAACCAATGTATTTATATTAAGGTGTCTTGTGTCAAGAGTACAAATCGTTCATAGGAGAGCATATGGTATTGTATTGAAATTGACACATGTCTTGCAATGATAAGTTGGATGATACATAATATAAGAACTTTTTATACAATATAAAACCAAGTGGTAGCTGAACTTTTTTTTTGTATACATATCCTGTTTCTGATGGCGCGGGAAGGATGTCATAATTCAATATTTTTGCCTATGCAAAATTATTTTTGTATAAGCAATATTTTATTTTTGCAAAATTAGTTTTGCCTAAGCATAACTAATTTTGCACAGGCAATAATAAAAGCAATTTCATTATGCTTCAACCTATGAAAACAACTTATAGGGAACAAATAGGGACTAGTTTGTTCAATGGATCCAATGAAATCTATATTTCCAAGCGTAGTGAATCATGTTCTTGAAAAAATGACAGCCAATCGCGACCGGATTCTTCGGCAATGTGACCATATTGTCCAGACTACTGTGATGTTTGTCCGCATAAACGAACAAGCTCCTGGTACGAACCCAGTAAAGGAACGTACGGATAGTTTAGACTTGGTTACCATCCAGTAAACTTACTGCATCTTAGACTGAACTTACTGGGGAAATTAATCTTGGTAACGTTGGCGAAGTTGACGTCATCTCATCCATTTTCGTTTTTTCGAAACTTCTATCGTGTAGGAATATTTAGCAAGTTGTAAGGTTATTTTTGATTGGCTTTTAAAAAGAACAGAATTCGAATTTTGCCAAGGCAAAAATATTTAGTTATGACATCCTCCCCGCCATAGTTTTTAACGCATTTTGGGATAAGCATCACAGGTAGCTTTAAACTCCACCATGCAGCCTCCATTAGTATCCAATAACGGGTTGTGTCATTTTCCAATTGTCCTTTTCCATATAACATATAAAGGCATGTTGTTAATGCACTGATTTTGGTGCACTCAAATTTTCGCTCATCTCCATGTTTAGCGCAATGAACAATTGGCGCATATATGAAAGTTTAATAAGCCTAATAATGATTTAGAGTTGATAATAGTTTCTATTTATCCATTATATGTTGTTGGTGCACTCACATTTTTGCGTATTTCCAGACTGGCACAATATATTTACTATAAAAATATAAAAGGAAGAATTTTAATCTGGCGCCCTAAAACGTCTAAAATGTACGATATACACTTGGGTAGGTCCAAATACCAAAGACAGTGACAAATTATCATGACCTTTTTATGTAAAGTTCAATCAGCTCAATCATAATATAGAATAATTCGCCCAAGTGACTATGTGTATAACGTGTTGAAGTGACCATGTCGTATAAAACACAAATTAATTGTTGAGCAGCTCTGACGTTAGAGGATGCAATGACCTTGAACTGTGGCAGTACCACCTGGAATGCTGTCGTCAATATGACGATGCTGAAGTCGCTGTACCCGAATATTGGGGTGTCCGACATATATCTCTCAGATCAGTCTTGTACGGGGACTGTCGTTGATGACCTTGTGGTATTCCAGCAATCCTATACAGAATGCTCGTCCTCCAAAACGGTAAACATCAAAAGAAAATAACACAAGATTTCTTATCATATAGAAACACTTTTACAGATATCAAAAATGTAAAGAAAAATTAACAAAACCGTAATAATATAAAAAAAAACTTATCACATTAATTCAACAAAGTTCGGTCTTTAATAGAACTATGTTCGTGGTATATTTCGAATATTTAGATATTGACAGATACGAATTCAAATATTTAAATTCATAATTTGTGTAATTATCTTCCAATAGTACGAAATTATTTTCCAGAATCGTGTAATAAATCCTCCAGTAGTATGTAAGAGGTACCCTCCAGTAGTATTTTAATTAATCTAAAGTAATATGTAATTATCCTCCAGTAGTATGTTATTATCCTCCAGTAGTATGTAATTATCCTCCAGTAGTATGGAATTACCCTCCTATAGTAGGTAATTACCCTCTGGTAGTATGTAATTATCCTCCAGTAATATGTAATTATCCTCCAGTAGCATGTAATTATCCTCCAGTAGTATGTAATTATCCTCTGATAGTATGTAATTATCCTCCAGTAGTATGGAATTACCCTCCTATAGTATGTAATTATCCTCCAGTAGTATGTAATTATCCTCTGATAGTATGTAATTATCCTCCAGTAGTGTGTAATTATCGTCCTATAGTGTGTAATTATCCTCCAGTAGTATGTAATTACCCTCCAATAGTATGTAATTATCCTCCTATAGTGTGTAATTATCCTCCAGTAGTGTGTAATCATCCTCTGATAGTGTAATTATCCTTCAGTAGTATTTAAATATTCTTCGGTAGTATGTAATTATCCTCCTCCAGTAATATGTAATGATCCTTCGTTATTATGTAATTATCCTCCTATAGTGTGTAATTATCCTCCAGTAGTATGTAATTATCCTCCTATAGTGTGTAATTATCCTCCAGTAGTATGTAATTATCCTCCAGTAGTATGTAATTATCCTCTGATAGTATGTAATTATCCTCCAGTAGTATGTAATTATCCTCTGATAGTATGTAATTATCCTCCAGTAGAATGTAATTATCCTCTGATAGTATGTAATTATCCTCCAGTAGTATGTAATTATCCTCTGATAGTATGTAATTATCCTCCAGTAATATGTAATTATCCTCCTATAGTATGTAATTATCCTCCAGTAGTATGTAATTATCCTCCTATAGTGTGTTATTATCCTCCTATAGTGTGTAATTATCCTCCAGTAGTGTGTAATTATCCTCTGATAGTGTAATTATCCTTCAGTAGTATGTAAATATTCTTCGGTAGTATGTAATTATCCTCCTCCAGTAATATGTAATGATCCTTCGTTATTATGTAATTGTCCTCCAGTAGTTTGCTAGTATCCTCTTGTAGATAAAATATCATGAGAAACACCTATCTTTTTAACATGACACAAACAAGAGAGATTGTTAAGTGACTTTCGCTGTATTCTTATTGATTTTGCCACTGACAACAATGTATCCAATTAAAACGCTAGACACATTCCTTTTTAGAATAATTTAATGTTGTAGATACTGTAGTTGCATTTCGAAAACAAGTTATACAGTCTAGTCCACATATTAATGCTGAAGACTTTCAACCTGTTTTGCTTTATCTAGACGACAGACAGTGAAATCATCTACCACAACCAACTGGTGAGCCCAAACTCGGCCACATCCTTCCCTGTTATAGTTCACGGGTACCGTTGGCGGGTAGACATAGATTGTAAGGTAAAGCGACAGACGAACGTTACCCATAACTACATACCGATTGCCCCGACCGCAACACAGACCATAGACTCCGGTCATCATCACCTTTCTGGGTCTTCCAACTACGACATACACCTCGCATTTTACCAAGACCCAGGCTTCTACCAGCAAATACAGGTATGAAAAGTTTGTTTCAGAAATAGTCTAGACCCAGGCTTAATACAGGTATGAAAAGATTGTAACAGAAATAGTCTAGATCCAGGCTAATACAGGCATGACAATTTTGTCACAGAAATAGTCTAGACCCAGCCCAGTATATACAGGAACCAACAAATTAGGGGAAATACAATCAATGTTTGGGTGTCTACCAGCAAATACGGAGATCAGTTTCTCAGGGTTCTGCCAACAAACACAGGTATGATAAGTTCTCAGATCTCAGAAACCGTCTCTGACCCTGAGTTTAATGAACAAATACAGACACATATGTACGTTCGTTTCAGATACAGTCATGAAAATGCCTTCTCACACGTGGGTGTTGTGTGTTTTCTACAACCATATAGATGATATTTCAATAGTTGTATACAGTCTCAAAACAATTGGGTCTTTCATATCTCATTGCTTGAGTATGAGACCAATTTGATTCGGAGACATTGAGAGACATTCATGTCAATAGCTTGAGCAAGTGATCGGGGTTAGAACTGTGATTTTATTATTTTATGTTATAACTTATATAGGGAAATCCTATTACAACACACATTGGAGACAACGTGTATGTCAAGGTCGTTGTCAACACAAATGACCCGGAAGTAAAAATGAGACTAAACACATGCGTAGCGAAGCCAACGGCAGATGCAGGACCCGCTCTAACTTATCCTCTCATAGCAAACGGGTAAATGTTTCGTTATCCTTTCTTTACGCTTAGATGTACTGACAAGAATGTTGTCCTCTGATCAGCTTCTCGATTAGAGATATAAAAGTATAAGTATTTCTGGTATATGTAGTCTTAATGTGTCGATATATGTATTGTCCACAAATCGCTATGGTTATATGCAAAATCTCAATCTTTCTTCACATTTTTACTGAAAGAAAGAAGAATCGGTAAAAGTTTATTATTTATTCATACCATTCACATTCTTATCATTTTGTAGGTGTGTAGTTGACCAGGATACCACGATACTATCTCAGAGTTCACACGAAACAAAGTTTCTGTTCAACGCGTTTGAATTTCCGGCAAATCACAACTCTGTGGTGGTGTCATGCAACGCCACCTTCTGTAGGACAGATGAACTAACATCCCGTTGTTTACAAACCTGCCAGTCGCGAAGATCAAATGATGAAACTATGATCACACGAACCAACTTACATAAACTCATAAGTAAGCATGGCGGATCTGTTTTATATTTCATGTTTAATCATGCGTAATGATTTTGGATTAATGTTTCACAATGAACACGTACATCAGGCATTTAATCTTACTTTTTTTGTTAATCTTCATTGAAGAATGGGACAAAAACCATTAATTGATATTCCAAATAGACATGTATGCCTCGCTTTTTTCTAACAAAACTTTTTTTTTTTTTTTGTAAGTATATATCTATTATGGTATTTAACCTGCTACTTTCTATTTCAGCTATCTACATTTCACAGGACGAGGGAAGAAACAGTATCTAGCTGCTAAAGTAACTACATGTATATGTATTATATCAAATATAAAGTAATACATCGATGTATGGATTTTTGTTTTATTGCTTTCGTTAAAAATGTTGCATTTCAAGCCATTTTTACAGTAGTTAAACCCTGTATTCAATTTAAGTAGAATCGTGAAAAACTACATTGCTTGAAATCACCAATGTAACATTGAAAATATTACGGAAGAATGAATATATGTAGGATTAAACGAGCTTTTATTTCATTTGAGATTTTATGAAGCATGTCTAACATGTAGTGACATTTTTTTTTACCTGACGAACAAAGAAATAAAACTTAGTGACAAGTTTCTAAAAATATCTTATGAAATGAAAACAAATTCACGATACCCTTTAACTCGGAAAAGTTACAGTTTGGCTGGTTTTAAGGTAAACATTTGGAGGGATTAATCAAACGAAGACAGCAATTCATGACACTATTGACATTTGCAAAAATATAACCGGGCGAATTCATTGGATACCAGCCCGATTACGTGATTAAAGTAATTTCAGTGTATGCGGTAATTGAAATATTAAATCAAACATCAAAAATTACAATTTTATATAATTGCTTATATAGTTTATGTAATATAGTGTATAAGGACATTCTATAATATTTTAAAGAACATATCTAAAATCAGTTTATGATGCGCATTATCAGCATTGCTTCTGGAATAACTTAACAAGGAAAATATTGAGACAGGTAAGTCAGGTTTAGTATCGTATTACTAGATAAAAGTGATAAGTGACAGCAATTATTTCTTCCCGTTGTCCCTTGCTCAATATGTTACCAGTATGGTTTTGGGTTATTTCACGGATACAGTTGTGTGCAAAAAGTTCATAATTGCTGTAAATTGTAGTGCAGAATTATTTTTCACATTTTCAACACAGATCAAAACAGGCGCACAATTAGTTTATCTCACTGGAGGATGAAACAAAACAAAAGTAATGAAGTTCGTTTTTTCAAGAACTTCTCCGCTTGCTTTTGACGAGTCGTTTTTATTCAATAGGAAAATGAGCCAAGGGATTTCACTTTTACATTAATTTTCGAACGCGTTATGTACTAGATACTTTATCAGGAATCAGCTTCCGTATACATGTTTGATATCGGGTTACCGGGTAGAATGCTGTGATTTTATCTAAATATGATGAAGCCATGCGAAGTTGTGATCATAGAATTACATAGAAACCCGTCTTAGCTGTCATTCTACATCCGGATCATATCCCAACGAAACAAACCAGAAACATAACAGTACAAGTGTTTGTTGGAGACAAAGTAAATGTTTGAGTACACTCACTGCTTAAAATATCTGCATATGTTACAATACTGTTAAACAACGTAATTTGATATGCCAAATTTTTTTTCAACTTGATGCCTACAGCCTACTTTTTGTGGAAAAATAAGTGTATTATATGATAGAGGTAATATAACACAGCCAATGTGATATTTAAGAGCGTGTCGTTTAGATGACTACACTGTTACCTTTCACCTTCATCAGACTAATGACTTATGTAGTTTCAGAGATGGTAATAGACTAAATCGACTGGTTAGGATGTTTCTTCTCTCAATCATGATCCTAATGACACCATGGCCGAAAATAGTGTGACGAGATGGTAAAAATAAAAATAGAACCATCATAACCCCCTCCCTGATTAGTATTGGGCCGCTGCGGCGTATCCAGATGGCCTCCTTGACCTGCCGCTTGAACTGGTTGTTTTCCCTGTCAGTTTTTTTTTTAATTCTCCCAATCAATTATGTGATTTTGCTGCACAGAATGGTACGTTAGTGCCGATTTGGTAAACTATGACTAAGATTGCCTCCTCTCTGATATGGTGATTGTTTTCCTTCTTGGGATTCCTCGCCTTTCAAATGTTCGTTAAGTCGGACTCCTCTTCTGTACGCTTCCTCGATATAGGATGCGTCGCAGTTCTTGTATCCTATTTTGTATATACACTTGGCGACGTTCTTTTTAAGTGTTTTATCCTTTTGGTGGACTAAGATACTTCGGAGAATCTTGTAAGGTTTCATGGCTGTCGCAATCCCATAACCACGATAAATTCTCTGGGTGGTTTCTGACAGTGATTTGACACAAGGAATAACTACCTGCCATTTCGTTTTGATCTTTTCTTTGGTGTTCCGCCTCCTGGTCATTAATTTCCTATAGCTCGTTGTTAACGTTCTGGATTCCGAGTCGGGGTATCTTCATCTTTCTACAAAGCTATAAATGTGAGTTTTCTCTTATTTCTTGTGATCTTCCGTGACAATAGTTTCACATTTGTTGAGCAAACTTCGTACGACGCTCAACTTCTGGTGTAAGGGCTAATGCGATCGCAAGTTGAGGTATTGGTCTGTGTTAGTCTGTTTCCTATAGACCAATGCTTTGATAGTACCGTCATCTTTCTTAATCAGGAGTGTGTTGAGGAATGGCATAGTGCAATCTTTAGTTCTTCACATGTGAACTTGATGCTGTTGGTGGTATCTACGGTGTTGATGTGTGCAGTCAAATCCTACTGTGACCCCTTCTTGACTATTTCCAAAATGGCATCAACATATCATTTCCACAGGCTAGGTTTGAATTCCACGCCGGCCGTTGCTATGGCCTCCTATTCCAAGTATTCTTTGAATAAGTTAGATCGGAGACACTGGACTGCCCATGGCTGTACCAAAACGCTGCTGATAGATGGTATATCGAAAATGTGAGTACAAATTCTAGCAAATCCATGATGTCATGGATATGGAGATTGGTGTTCTTTCGCCATGACCGGTCTTGCTCAAGGCGGCTCCGAATGCTTTCAAGTGCTTTTTGAGTGGGTGTGTTGGTGTAAAGACACACTTGATCGTGTGGAATAAATTCCTGGTCAATTGGACGAGTACTGTCGACATACTTTCAGTAAGGTTTTGACATGATGTTCCGATGTCCCAACAAGTGATCCTAGAATATATGCGCGTGACCTGGACACATTGTAACAAATCGAACCAGTATAGTCCACTATGAGTAGAGGGTTTCCTTCTTTATGGATCTGGGGTGTGCATAACATTCTTGGGGTGTTCTCTGCAGTGGGATACGGGTGTCTATATTGTGATTCTATTTTCTCGGTCAAGTTTTGATAAGATAGCTACCAGTCGCTGTTTGAATCTCTGGATAAGATTTTTCTTGAGTTTTTCATAAATTTTGTTATCGTCAAACATAGCGACACTTTGTTCTAATATTCGTCAGTGTCCATGACAACTATGGCTTTGCCCTTGTCTGCTGGTAAAGTCATGATTGATTTGTCCTTTCTTAATTGTCTGCATGAATGCCAAACGTTCTTCTTTCAATATGTTCTCTGCTGGTAATTTTTAAGACGTCGGTCACTTGTGAGAACAGTTGAACAGCCTCTGCGTAGCTCAATTTCGTACACGCCTGTTCTGGTGCTTCAATAAAATCATCAACTGGAATTTTGTCTGGAACAATTGAATTGTTCAAACCCTAAGCTAGTAGAGTTTTATTGCTATCTGTAATCTGTTTGTTAGATATGTTAATAAAACACGTATTAAACATGGTTTCATTTAATCCTGCATGCGTGTTATTATTCGTAGATCTTTCTGTCATACTAAACAGTCGATCGGGTCCATTACCCTTTCGGATACTACATATGTCAGTGCTGGTGCTTCACATTGGTCATTATTCTGATGAAGGTGACAGTGTAGTCATCGAAACGTCACACTATGAAATATCATATTGGTTGTGTTATATAACTTTTATATCATACATGTATTATCAACCTGAAAAAAAATGTTCCAGAATTCAGTGTATAGTTGTATTTAAGCATTGATGTCATTTCTTTTTTAGTTTCATCAGGGTATGAAACAAATTTTGTTTGCAAACTGTATGAATCCGCGTTGCGGATTCTTACAGAAGTTTGCAAACAAAACAAAATCAATACGCAACGTCAATTGTCGTATTGTGACGTCACATTTGTCGCGCCATTCTCGGAATTTCTTTCATAGAAAAATGTAAAGAATTTTTCGACCAATCACATTTGAGTATTTACCATGAAAACAAAGAAAAAGTAATTATCATATTATGAACTAAAGTGTACAAGTGTATCTATCAACGGAGCTCATCATGGGCTTTTTGAGCGTTAACTTTCCAATTTTCATTTTCATCAGCATTTAGATACAACGCATGTATAACGTAGAGTTTAAACAGAGTGCTTCAACTGTACTTTCGAGATTTTATATATGTTACTTCTTCCGTAACAACATAATGTTGACTGCGGATTTCGTTCGTTATGTAATGAATGATCATGCAAGCATGTATCTTCTCTGTAAAGTTTGTATATTGCACGCGTGATAATATCGAAAGTATTTGTTGGATTAGTCGGTCTACATGACTACCTGCACAATAAGAATATAGCACCTAGATAACTACCCGTATGATAAAAATATAACATCCACATAACTACCCGTATGATAAAATATAACATCTAGATAACTACCCGTATGATAAAAATATAACATCTAGATAACTAACCGTATGATAAAAATATAACATCTAGATAACTAACCGTATGATAAAAATATAACATCTAGATAACTAACCGTATGATAAAATATAACATCTAGATAACTAACCGTATGATAAAAATATAACATCTAGATAACTACCCGTATGATAAAAATATAACATCTAGATAACTACCCGTATGATAAAAATATAACATCCACATAACTACCCGTATGATAAAAATATTACATCTAGATAACTACCCGTATGATAAAAATATTACATCTAGATAACTAACCGTATGATAAAATATAACATCTAGATAACTAACCGTATGATAAAAATATAGCATCCACATAACTACAAGCAGAATATAAATGTAAAATCTACATAACAGCTGCAAAATACAAATATAACATCTACGTAACTACCCAGACTACTACCCGCGCGATATAAATATTCCATCTACGTAGCTACATGCAAAATTCAGATATACAAGAGATTCCAGGGGAATCTTGGTGGCTACCATTGAATGATCCATATCAGTCAAATGAATGACTGATCTTTTCTCTTCTTTTCCTTCTTTCACTCTTCCTTCAAAGCATTTAATAACTTTATATAACAACATTATATACTGTATATGTAGCAGGATCAACCTGCAATTGTCAAGATCAAAGATGGCCATACTCTTTGTCATCCACCTAGTTCTTTCAATCAGACTTGCATACACAATTAACTGGAGACCAAGGGGAACGTCTACACTCAAATTTGAGACTGACCCATAATAGACATTTAGTACTTACACTGGTTATATCAGAGAAGGAACAGCGACGCAAAAGAAGAGCAGTTGAGCTGGGGCAACAGACATCGTGATATGGTCGCATCAGAGCCGACAGACCGTCTTGGTGGAACGGACAGTTCCGACGAAGTGTGTGATGAGGCACATGAATGATAACCTTCCAACTACCAAGATATTTCAGAGCAGTGTAGACAAAAGAGATCGGACACTTGGCTGTTCCCGTTCGAGATTGGTGCCAGAGGGTTCCATGCACAGTCAATGTTGAAGGTGATTCAGAAAATGGGACTGACAGGCGCAAAACGAATTGCATCTATCATGGACATAGCAGAGCAAGCAGAGATGACATCATGCTGGTTATGGTGCAGACGCGATGAGCCAAACTGGATACTAGTGATTGATCCCCACCGTTGACCTGCCCACCAGAGGACGTCGTGCGTGGAATATGGGATGAAACTATGGCAAGCCAAGTTGCCATTTATTCGCGGACAATATTGATCCAGTATTTTTACCAAATTATACAAGATATCTTATATATTATATAAGATATCTTATATGTTTATGAGATATCTTATTTAAAGTTTATAAGATATCTTATATAATATATGAGATATCTCATAAAAGATATAAGATATCTTATATAATATATCAGATATCTTATAAACTTGTCTTTATAAGATATCTTATATAATTTGGGTAATGCCTGGATCAACGTTGCTCCGTGAATAAATGACAACTTGGCTTGCCATACGAAACGGCCGATGATGGTTGGAATCTCCAGAGCTCCATGTCGCAAATGCCTGATCGAAGTAGCGGTTGGGTTCATCAAATGTAGTGAAATAGGTAAGTTTGTATGCCACCTTTTAGCAAATTGATATCAGCAATTCATTGTGTTGACATCACCTTTTCAATATGAATTGGATCATTGTTGTAATAACACCAAAATGATCACTATAATGAATTGGTGATATCACTTCGTTCTAGTAATATCACTTCATGAATTATGATATCACTAATTTTGTATCATACACTGATTGGTCTACACCGATCACGTGTTATCCCAGTTTTACTGCGACAGTGATAAAACATCTTTGCGCGACAGCGAAATATGATTTTCTTTTTATTATTATTATTATCAAAAATGCGGTATTTATGACCCTGTTGTGAATATTATGGAATCATGTGCTATCTAAATGGCATGGGACCGCGGTGGCCGAGTGGTTAAGGTGTTCCGATACTGTATCACTAGCCCTCCACCTCTGGGTTGCGAGTTCGAAACCTATGTGGGGCAGTTGCCAGGTACTGACGGTAGGTCGGTGGTTTTTCTCTGGGTTCTCCGGCTTTCCTCTATCTCCAAAACTTGCACGCCCTTAAATGACCCTGGCTGTTAATAGGACGTTAAACAAAAACAAACCAGACGAAACCAAACCAGAATCGGCGATGTCATCATAATCTTTGACATTGAAAAGTTATATAAAACACAGAAAATGATTCTATTATGAGTGCCACTGATTCATCCATATATTAAATTCCTCAAGGAAAAGAATGCTTGTCTCTTCAGAGAACAAGCTTCGTCAGAATTTCTAAACAAGAAATATCTTTAAGCAAGAAATATCTTTAAACAAGAAATATCTTTAAAAAATAATAAATGCGCCGTTTCAGCACGGATAACAAAATTATATCAGTTTGAATCATTTTTGGTGATAATAAGATTGCATTTAAATCAGGAATATAATTTTATCAATGTGTCATTTGAAAAGATACACCCACTTATTCAGCTTGCATTCAATCTTAACTTTGTTTCGTTTTTACATTTGTAACTATAGACATCTGTATTTTGCATTTACCGCTACATTGACCAATCACATACTTCATCTTGACCAGTAACGCCACCTGTCGCGTCATATCCGGGACCAAAAGACATACGACATATGCCGAACAAGCATGTTGAAGCGTTCTATTGAGTCTCTGAACAAGCATTATATGGCTTTCTACTTGTAAATTGTAAAAGTAAATCTGGGTCGGAGTCGGAGGGTTAGGGTTGTAATGTGAGTGTTTCTAAACGAACACGACGTTTTCTTGAAATGCGCATAGAACGCGCCATTATCAATTTCCGGTTTCTCACTTCCGGAGTAAACAACGTGTGCTGGCACCCCGGCCCATGTGTTAACAACTCGACAACAGGGACAAAACGGGCGTACACACAACAAGAACAATGATAGATATGTGCGACATAATGAACACAAACATGTTTTCAATAAAATCTTGTCGCTTTCATATAATTACCTTTTTCGAAAGGAGTAATTTATGATTACCTGTACAGCCAAACGAAGTGATGGCGGATGTCAAGTCCATTTATCACACGGGTCCAGTTACGTCCCTGTGTGTTATCAAAGGAAACGTAGTTGCAGGTAAGACTGTTCATATCATTAGTAACCCAGGCTAACTCATGACCGCTTGGTCCAGTTCACAGGCGCTTGTTTCTGTTCAGTGTTTATCAATAAATTAAACATTTTGAATCTTGCATATGCTGGCCAAAACTTTTTTTTCTGGTCAATAAAAACGAGCTCAAAAGTTTTAGATTTATTTCGCTTACTTTTAGATACATGGTCTTTCCAATTGATAAAAATAATAATAGTTATTCATGTAAAATATGGTGATTGATTTGAGAGAAACATGTATCTGTGTATGCATAGTCACATATCTGTATTCACAGATCCATACCTGTTTAGCTTTTCTCACAATTTGACACTATCTTGTAACACTAACAGGTGAACACTTTATATATATATAACTCTCTAGCTTTCAGATTAATAAAACACTATAGTCTATCAATACAGAATACTGCTGGATACAGTCTTCATATACATGTATACTTTACAGGTATTGGAAACAGCCTTTACTTGTATGACTTGGTGGAGAGGCAATGTATGTTAAAATGTGCAGGTGTGATACTGAGTGGCACTATTCATGGAATCCGGAAATGTAAGTAGTCTAACATGATGTATGCAAGAAAATAAGTATGCGTATAATAGTTTTGTCAAATTTCTGTAAAAATAAATGTTTCTCATTGTCAGTTTGCTTCCAAATGATACTTGATTTATATACAGCTTTGCTGTACTGGAAAGATTCATTTCTTCATTACTTTGAACAGAAGTGTCTAAGAATGAAGATTTTTTTTGTAATGATCTGCATTAGTGTCATTTTTTTGTACATAAATGTCAACATTACTATTGTTTTCAGCTGCATACAACGAGGCATTGCTGTGTGCATTTGGAGGTAAAGTTTTACGAGTGATAAGAGTTGGAATGAGCCCTGGGGTGAGAACTTTGGTCCCCCAGGGTGAGGAATATTTGGCTGATGATTGGATCTGGGATGTGTGTTGGCTACAGCAGGTATGTTTTTTTTTATTTGAGCATTTTGAGGCTTTTTAAATGGTTTTAATATTATCATATGTTTTAAGGTAAAGGGAATGATTAAGATAGGATGCATGTGCTTTTTGAGACTTGGACATTATTCACACATACATGCATCTTGCACAAAGGGAAGGCTATCCTTAAATGACCATAGCCATTGATAGTTCATTAAACAATCAAAACAAAACCATCTTGTTTTTTCTGTGGAACTCGTTCAAGTATTGATTACCCACTTTATATATTTGTATTTAGAGTCTTTGGACTCATCAGAATTTTGGTATTTTGAAATGGTATTATGGACTTGCCTGAAAAATACCCACCAAAATTACAGAGTGTTATTGATATTGATAAGTTTACAGTTTAAATATTCAATATAGAAATACAGGTGTTTCTGTGTTTTGTAGCAAGGAGAAAAGGACCAGTTGGCGGTGGCCACAGCTCACAATGTGGTGTTTAGACTCGACCACACGCTGAGAAAGCTAGAACAAGTTGCCTGTGTTGAGAACTGTATTCTGTATCCTTTTTACCTCCATCTAGGTTTATAGTGATAATGGAAGATATTTTTTAGTTTTAAAACAAAATGCCATATGTCTTAAGCAGCATATATGTATATATATGAAACAAAAAGTCATGCTTTGAAGTAGCACTTGAATGACAGTGTCTTTTACAAGTAGAAAAAACATCTCTGTCCCTTGTCTCTATGTAGTAAGCCATTTACTAAGAAAATTTGACCTTGATCCCTTAATTTATTGAATCTACTTTATACACTGTAAGCCAGTTACAAAGGTTATTTGACCTTAACCCTTGAACTAATGTATCAAGTCCTTACATTATAAAGCCAGTTTACCAAGAATGTTTGACCTTGCTTTAAGAATAGCTTGACCACTACTAGGTACTTTACAGTTCATGATGCTATGCCAGGTTCCTACCGTGTAAACCAGTCAACTGTGCTGAATTTTATTGTATGATTGTGAAAATATTTATTTAAACTTGACACCTGCAGTTACTGTGCCAAATTTCTAGGTACTTGCTGGGAACACCTTATCCTTGCAGCAGGGACAGTCTTCAACCAGGTGCTTCTCTGGGCTCCAAATGGTCAGACAAACACTAGTGGACAGTCATTGGTCATCCACAAGCTGGTTGGTCATCAGGTACCCTTTTACCATTTTTGATAAATGGAATTGATAAAGTATTATATCATGAAAAATTGTCAAAAGTGTGAGTAATGCTAAATCTTTGCTGCTATCACCATGCATTGAATATGAACATTAATATGCAATGTATACAAATGCACATGTTTCTATTCCAGGGTGTAATATTTTCTATCGAGTTCAGTGTGACCCGGCGTCAGATCTGCACTGTGTCTGATGATCGCAGTGTGCGGGTCTGGCAGTTAAGGTTCCCCGAGGTAGCAGCAGACATTGACTGTGCTGGAGTTATCCCCCTTGATTGGTGGCACCACTGTCAAAGCACAGAACTGTTTGTGTTGTATGGACATTCTGCCAGAGTGTGGGATGTGAAAATCCTCACCTCTACTATTGTCAGCGTAGGAGAGGTAATTAAGGCTTTAAATAGATAGGGATATGAAATCAAAATGACTTCAATTGCACTGATAGATTTCTTTAAAATAATGAGTTGAAAAAGATGATTGGTCTTGGTAATTTCACATATTACAGATACATAGATGTGTGTGAATAATTTGATAACTTGCAGTACAACATGTCAGAAACCCACAAGGCTCTTGTCTGTTGTTTGTGACATAAACGACAGAGCAACTAGTCTTGTGGGTTTTTGACGATGGCAATAGAGTTGGTTTTTTTATATCACAGAATGGAAGTTGCTGATCTGATTCTGTATTCTGATTCTGATGGGGAAAAACTTAAATGTCTGACATAACATTACAGATATTTGTGAAATAGGTACTAGAATATGTACATTTTTAGGCCACACAAGTGTTTTAAATGTTGCAGGACTCAACTTGTTGTGTGTGGGACAACCAAGGGAAGATAACCCAGAGGTTCAAAGGTCATAAGGTAGATTTATTCAAATATGATATCGGTATATATGCCTGTCAAATATCCAGTTTTATACTGAAATCTCCAGTCAATAGATTCAGAAGTTTTTGCCATTTCCGTTGCATATTTTTTCACCTCAAACTTAAGATTTTGAAACTTTTTATTTTCAGTTAATATCTGATGTGTGTTTTTTTTTTAAACGGAGTTAATAACAGTATATTAGGGTGTACAATAAGGTGCTTTAGCTTCAAAACAATTAAAACTTAAGTCTCACAAACATGTATAAGAAGTTTATAAGAAGTCTACAACTCCAACTATGATATCATATTATAGCGCATGGCAAAAACATATAACTTTGTCATGCCCCAGCTACATCAGTATTTATAAAGAAGATTTCCTTATCAAATATGTTTCCTTAATTCAAATAATACTTTCCAACAGAAAATATTAAGTTAGGAACATTGATGAACCTGGGGCCAGATTTGGATAACATCACACTACATAATTATGCTACAAAATTTTCTCTTCTTCTAACTCCAATACAACAATAAATCAAATCTTTGTAGGGCAAGAGTATATGGAGCTTGGCAGTAGAGGATACAGGAAAATTTGCTGTAAGTATTAAAATAATTAGGTTAAAAATGTTACCTTTTTTTTTACAACAATTGAGAAACAAGTTATACTATAAATTGTTTCTCAATTGTTATAAAACAATAAAAAAGGTAACATTTGTTATTGCAACTGTATAAATCACTCTTGTTGGCCCGGATGGAAGTGTGCGAGGGGTCTAATTGTGGGAGGAAACAAGAGTACCCGGAGAAAACCCACGTGGTCGGGCAGGTGACTCCATACCTTTTCACGTCCAATTGGGGAATCGAACCCCTGGCCACCTACATGAAGGGCAAGTGTGTTACCACTTTGCCACCTGACCACCCTAATTTAGGGGTGTTACATATTTATATCACGGAGAATGTGACATCATGCATAATGTTTATAATGTCAATGCAAATGATTGACAGTTAAAAATTTACCTGGAAGTAAATATCTGTCTCATTAGCTGCACATACATTAATATAAGTTCTTTGGTCATTTCTAAATATAGTTTAAATTTTGAAATTCAAATGAACACCTAGCTTTAGTTGATAACATACTTAAAACCACAAATTCACGACTGTGTATTTTACTATGTGAACTTTAATTACACATGTGTAGGTGACTGGAGGTGGTGACAGTAGCATCAGAGTCTGGCATATGGATGAAGCAAAGACGTCCGACCAGTTGGTTTCTCATGTGTTAGTCCCACCAAAGCAACAGGTAGGACTCTCAACAGATTTTTCACATAGTCAGCTGTAATTATCAGAGGCATTTTATACAGTAATTTGTGGTCACTTGAGCCATGTTTGATACCGTTTCCAATACATCTTTGTCTATTGTTATGCATTGTTTGTGAACCACATGTATATCATATTTTTGACTTTTGATGAAAAACTACTCTGAGGATTTCAATCAGATTTGAAAAAAAAACAAAAAACACTTAAAATAATTGCCAATAACAAGGTTTATAATGTAAATTGTATGATTCCTCCATTTATTAAGGACTCTATAGGGTCCAAAAGGGTAATGTTTGTTAACATTTTAAAAGAATTCTTCCCCCTAGACAAAAATTCTGTCAAATAAATTGAATGAAAAAGTTGCATTGTGTTTTATTTATGAAGTAAATCGTTATTTCTGGGTTTCTAATATTCACTGAAAAGAGGTAAAATCTACTATTAAAGAAAATGATACTATGATATTTTTGTTATCTATTTTTAGTAATAAATAATTCAAGTTTGACAGGAATGGTACAAAAATTAAGAATCTGACCCTAAATTTTTCTACTGTGATTGCCTTACAGAATAAGGACACTGATTTTCCCCCGTATTGTTGCCATGGTTTCCTGGGATTGTGTGATGGTCATGACCAATGAGGGGTAAGTAGTTATCTCTATGTTACCTATGGACCAGGAAGTGCAGCAGCTACAGACCAAACAGATTGTGGCCATTGTTTTGGTTTAAGGACCTCAGATTCCTTAGAATTTTAACATAACCTCTGTACTTCTGAATTTCATTAGAAGGTGTTTTAAATTTGTTTACAGTTTTATGTCTTCACAACAGCTACCATATCATATGAAGATGGGTTATTTTCATTTCAACACATTTTAGCTCAGATTATTTATCTTATGAAGAGATTAAACAATATATATGAGACTAAGTCTATATCAGGTCTTACCTATGTGGGCTGTGACAGCTCAGTCGGTTAGAGTGCTGGCAATATAACGTAAGTGAAGATCCAAGGTGTGTGGTGTGATACTCCCTACCTGTGTTGGTTTGGGTTTTGCTGGAAGCTGAGAAACTGGCCGGTCTGTGCTATCGTGGTTGGGTCCTTGGGCAAGATACTTCCCCCCGAATTGCTCTGGATGACATTTGACGAGCTTCACGTATGTTATTCAGTGAGGTAGTCACCAACTACTACAAGGAGATCCCACCTCAAAATGACCTTGGCTATTCATGGGATGATAAACCCAGCAAATAAACAAAACAAATACCTATGGGCCTCATAGAATTAAGCACATATAATATCTGGTATTACTCTGTATATTACTTGCAAACTTGGATAATATGTCATTTTTGTGTCGCATGTGTGAAAAATTGTAAAATATTTCATGTTTGAATGTCCTTCCAACAATGTATGTTTACAGGCGACTATTGTTACACAGCCAGACTGACAGGACCTGGAGCACACTGATGTCTGATGTGACCTTCACCTCCTATACTGTTCTGTCCCTTAGTCCTTACCACACTCACCTTGTTGCCCTTGGCAACATCACTGGGACGCTTCGCTTATTGTTTACCAGTCAATCTGGTAATGGGCACATTATTGATCCTATCACTATGATTTAACTTTTTTAACACATAACTGTCCTGTTTTATCATGTCATACAGCCATGTCATAATTAATATACAAAGACACCTGTGTAATAACATTTCAAATCAAATAAAAAAACTAATAGATATTAAAATAAATCAAATACAATATTATATCAATTGATCTTTCTATTTGACAAAATAGGACAGAAATGCAAGCGATATTATTATAAGTTAACTTCTTTATTCAATTAATGTGTATCATAATTGCAGAATTTGATACAGTATCTATTTTACAGTCACTGTGGTAAACTAAAAGTTGTTCAGAAATAAGCCTCCTTCAAACTTGAATATCAAAATTTTATATTAGAGAAGGGGGCTTATTTGTGAAAAAATAAGTTAATTTAACCAAGTGTTCAGAAAAATATAAATGGGTGTGGCACCCAACTATCATAGCCTGTGGAAATGCTGACGCTCTATTCCATATTGTATTTTATAAACAGATACATCCTGCAGTACAATGGATATGGAGTGGTGTCAGAAAGATTTTGATGTACATACTGGGAAGGTTTACAGTATTAACTGGATCTCGGCCACCAGTCTACTGACAAGTGGGCCAGATGGTAAAATGGTCAGTATATTATTGTAAAAATAATTGGGTACAAAATTTAACACTTAATGCTGTACTGTAATATCTATATATATATATGTATAGTTAAAATACTGATCACGGTGTCCTTAAGTTAGAACTGCATCAACTTGTTATTTGGTATAAAATATTATATTTAATAGAATTAATGCTGTACTGTAAAATACCCGGTAGATAGCTACATCGATATCATGTGTTATGCTCAACATGCTATGCTTCCACAAGATTTCACCAACACTATAGACTCAAATGTTTGATGTTCGCAATCTGAGCAATTCTGTTTAATGAAACTAAACAATTTGTGACAAGGATGGTTATCTATATACCCTGTAGATAAATTTTGTGAGATTTTAGCAGAGGAAATATAGACATTTTTAAAAGGAGCTTATATATCCCTACACTAACTTTAATAAAAATTAAGAATTGAAGAATAAATATCTGAGTTTATAACAAATACCCGTATGTCTGTATCACATGGCATGATTACAACAAATACCTGTATGTCTGTATCACATGGCATGATTACAACAAATACCCGTATGTCTGTATCACATGGCATGATTACAACAAATACCTGTATGTCTGTATCACATGGCATGATTACAGATCTTCTGGGAGTTGAGGCTCTCATCAAACCAGGCAACCCTACATAAAAAATGTAGTCTAGAGTTACCTCCCTGTAAACACCGGTGGGTTTCAGCAGCCACCATGACCTCTGACCTCTTGGTATGTGGAGACCGAGGCGGTAGTGTTCATGTTTACAGCATGAGGACATCATTCAGCCCACATTCACAGGTATGTTGTTTAGTCCTGTGAATTTTACAAACACATTTCACCCTCTTTAGGACGGAGAAAATATTGCAAGAAAAATTTATTGAATGCTGCATTAGAGAATAACAAAATTGCTGATGATGATATCAATTTACCATTTCCTTCACTGATTATATGTCTTAGTTGTACTGTTTGGTATAGATAATGAAAAGGAAAATGTTTTATACTCAAATGTTTATTGGAATGATATCTTCTTGTTAGTTATTGATAACTTGCAATTGATTAAGAATTATATTTCTAAGGCTTAATTCTGTCAACTTAGGGTGGGTATGATACTGGATAATGCGTTAGCAGTAATTCAGAAGGTACTTGTAAGTTTAGACACAGGATAATGTATGTACACATATTTATTGCATTTTTGCCAGTGAGATATAGAAATTTATCAAACTAATAAAACTTATATTTTCACTGCAGCGATTTTTGTATTAACCTCGTTGAAACTTGCCGATTTTTCCAATTGAAGTGGAGATAGATAAATTGGTTATTTTGCTGTATTTCTGAAATTTTCAGACTAGTTTTTGACAAAATACTCACTTGACGTTAGCTATTCATGCACAGATTCTCCTATAGCAGCAGAAAACGCTTAAATTGCGCTGATCAGTCCTTTCAAAATGGTGCCTTCAAGTTGACATGGAGTAACGTCACAAAGAGATGACGTCATTACTGATTCCCGCACTTTTTGAAGCTATTAATTTTTCGATGTTTTAAATTTTGTTTTTTTTTAGTATATGAAATGCAATAAAAAGAAAATTGAATGGTTTCCTGTTAAATATAACATATATTTCACTCATATGGCAGAATATTTCGATATTTTTCACTCGTGATTGGCACTCGTGAAAATATCAATATTCTGTCATACTCGTGAAATATATGTTATATTAAACGGGAAACCATTCAATATCCTCTATATATTGGTCATAAGGTTGTGAGTTTGTCCCAAGTCCCTGTGTTTGTAGAATTAGTTAGTAACTGGTTTACTGTCTAAATGTTTGTTGCTAGTTTTTGTCTCACTGACTGTAGTACGGCTCCTGACATTATGTTAGTAGACTTACTACATTTGAATCTTATTTCAAATTCAGTCACCTGTTCAAACATTCTACCGGATTCATGGGAAAACTTGTGTGACTCACATCTGCTGCCATGACAACTATATCTACACAGCAGGAAGAGATGGCACATATAATCAGTATGAAGTTAATGAAGAGAAACTGGTTCTTCTCCACAGTAACAAGGTAAGTCCTTAGTAACAAGGTGTATGTCCTCCACAGTAACAAGGTAAGTCCTTAGTAACAAGGTGTAAGTCCTTAGTAACAAGGTGTATGTCCTCCACAGTAACAAGCTTAGGTAAGTCTTAGTAACAAGGTGTATGTCCTCCATAGTAACAAGGTAAGTCTTAGTAACAAGGTGTATGTCCTCCATAGTAACAAGGTGTAAGTCCTTAGTAACAAGGTGTATGTCCTCCATAGTAACAAGGTAAGTCTTAGTAACAAGGTGTATGTCCTCAACAGTAACAAGTTAAGTCCTTAGTAACAAGGTTTAAGTCCTCCACAGTAGCAATGTAAGTCCTCCATAGTAAAAGGTAAGTCTTAGTAACAAGGTGTATGTCCTCAATAG
Organism: Pecten maximus; assembly: GCF_902652985.1. NCBI lineage: Eukaryota > Metazoa > Mollusca > Bivalvia > Pectinida > Pectinidae > Pecten > Pecten maximus. The sequence continues at coordinate 18,894,462 of NC_047026.1, forward strand.
TAACAAGGTAAGTCCTTAGTAACAAGGTGTATGTCCTCCACAGTAACAATGTAAGTCCTTAGTAACAAGATGTATGTCCTCCATAGTAAAAGGTAAGTCTTAGTAACAAGGTTATGTCCTCCACAGTAACAAGTTAAAGTCTTAGTAACAAGGTGTATGTCCTCAACAGTAACAATGTAAGTCCTAAGTAACAAGGTGTCTGTCTCACAGGTAACAAGATAAGTCTTAGTTACAAGGTGTATGTCCTCAACAGTAACAATGTAAGTCCTAAGTAACAAGGTATATGTCCTCAACGGTAACAAGGTAAGTCCTTAGTTACAAAGTGTATGTCCTCAGAGGTAACAAGGTAAGTCTTAGTAACAAGGTGTATGTCCTCAACGGTAACAAGGTAAGTCCTTAGTTACAAGGTGTATGTCCTCAACGGTAACAAGGTAAGTCTTAGTACAAGTGTAGTGTCCTCAATGGTAAACAAGGGGTAAGTCCTTAGTTACAAGGTGTATGTCCTCAACGGTAACAAGGTAAGTCCTTAGTAACAAGGTGTATGTCCTCAACGGTAACAAGGTGTATATCCTCAACGGTAACAAGGTGTATGTCCTCAATAGTAACAAGGTAAGTCCTTAGTAACAAGGTGTATGTCCTCCATAGTAACAAGGTAAGTCTTAGTAACAAGGTGTATGTCCTCAACAGTAACAATGTAAGTCCTCCATAGTAACAAGGTAAGTCTTAGTAACAAGGTGTATGTCCTCCATAGTAACAAGGTAAGTCCTTAGTAACAAGGTTTAAGTCCTCCACAGTAACAAAGTAAGTCCTTAGTAACAAGGTGTATATCCTCAACGGTAACCAGGTGTATATCCTCAACGGTAACAAGGTGTATGTCCTCAACGGTAACAAGGTAAGTCCTTAGTAACAAGGTGTATATCCTCAACAGTAACAAGGTGTATATCCTCAACAGTAACAAGGTAAGTCCTTAGTAACAAGGTGTATGTCCTCAACGGTAACAAGATAAGTCCTTAGTTACAAGGTGTATGTCCGCCACAGTAACAAGGTAAGTCCTTAGTAACAAAGTGTTTGTACTCCAAAGTAACAAAGTGTATGTCCTCCAAAGTAACAAGGTGTATGTCCTCCACAGTAACCAGGTGTATGTCCGCCACAGTAACAAGGTGTATGTCCTCCACAGTAACCAGGTGTATGTCCTCCAAAGTAACAAGGTGTATGTCCGCCACAGTAACAAGGTGTATGTCCTCCACAGTAACAAGGTGTATGTCCTCCACAGTAACAAAGTGTATGTCCTCCACAGTAACCAGGTGTATGTCCTCCACAGTAACAAGGTGTATGTCCTCAACAGTAACCAGGTGTATGTCCTCCACAGTAACAAGGTGTATGTCATCCAAAGTAACCAGGTGTATGTCCTCCACAGTAACCAGGTGTATGTCCTCCACAGTAACAAAGTGTATGTCCTCCACAGTAACAAAGTGTATGTCCTCCACAATAACCAGGTGTATGTCATCCAAAGTAACCAGGTGTATGTCCTCCACAGTAACAAAGTGTATGTCCTCCACAGTAACAAGGTGTATGTCCTCCACAGTAACAAAGTGTATGTCCTCCACAGTAACCAGGTGTATGTCCTCCACAGTAACCAGGTGTATGTCCTCCACAGTAACCAGGTGTATGTCCTCCACAGTAACAAAGTGTATGTCCTCCACAGTAACAAAGTGTATGTCCTCCACAGTAACAAAGTGTATGTCCTCCACAGTAACCAGGTGTATGTCCTCCACAGTAACCAGGTGTATGTCCTCCACAGTAACCAGGTGTATGTCCTCCACAGTAACCAGGTGTATGTCCTCCACAGTAACAAAGTGTATGTCCTCCACAGTAACCAGGTGTATGTCCTCCACAGTAACCAGGTGTATGTCCTCCACAGTAACAAAGTGTATGTCCTCCACAGTAACCAGGTGTATGTCCTCCACAGTAACCAGGTGTATGTCCTCCACAGTAACCAGGTGTATGTCCTCCACAGTAACAAGGTGTATGTCCTCCACAGTAACAAGGTGTATGTCCTCCACAGTAACCAGGTGTATGTCCTCCACAGTAACAAGGTAAGTCTTAGTAACAAGGTGTATGTCCTCCATAGTAAAAGGTAAGTCCTTAGTAACAAAGTGTATGTCCTCCAAAGTAACAAAGTGTATGTCCTCCACAGTAACAAAGTGTATGTCCTCCACAGTAACCAGGTGTATGTCCTCCACAGTAACCAGGTGTATGTCCTCCACAGTAACCAGGTGTATGTCCTCCAAAGTAACAAGGTGTATGTCCTCCACAGTAACCAGGTGTATGTCCTCCACAGTAACAAGGTGTATGTCCTCCACAGTAACAAAGTGTATGTCCTCCACAGTAACAAATTGTATGTCCTCCACAGTAACAAGGTGTATGTCCTCCACAGTAACAAGGTGTATGTCCTCCACAGTAACAAGGTGTATGTCCTCCACAGTAACAAGGTGTATGTCCTCCACAGTAACCAGGTGTATGTCCTCCACAGTAACAAGGTGTATGTCATCCAAAGTAACAAGGTGTATGTCCTCCACAGTAACCAGGTGTATGTCCGCCACAGTAACCAGGTGTATGTCCTCCACAGTAACCAGGTGTATGTCCTCCACAGTAACCAGGTGTATGTCCTCCACAGTAACCAGGTGTATGTCCTCCACAGTAACAAGGTGTATGTCATCCAAAGTAACCAGGTGTATGTCCTCCACAGTAACCAGGTGTATGTCCGCCACAGTAACCAGGTGTATGTCCTCCACAGTAACCAGGTGTATGTCCTCCACAGTAACCAGGTGTATGTCCTCCACAGTAACAAGGTGTATGTCCTCCACAGTAACCAGGTGTATGTCCTCCACAGTAACAAGGTGTATGTCCTCCACAGTAACCAGGTGTATGTCCTCAACAGTAACCAGGTGTATGTCCTCCACAGTAACCAGGTGTATGTCCTCCACAGTAACAAGGTGTATGTCCTCCACAGTAACCAGGTGTATGTCCTCCACAGTAACCAGGTGTATGTCCTCCAAGGTGTATGTCCTCCACAGTAACCAGGTGTATGTCCTCAACAGTAACAAGGTGTATGTCCTCCACAGTAACAAGGTGTATGTCCTCCACAGTAACCAGGTGTATGTCCTCCACAGTAACAAGGTGTATGTCCTCCACAGTAACCAGGTGTATGTCCTCAACAGTAACCAGGTGTATGTCCTCCACAGTAACAAGGTGTATGTCCGCCACAGTAACCAGGTGTATGTCCGCCACAGTAACAAGGTGTATGTCCTCCACAGTAACAAGGTGTATGTCCTCCACAGTAACAAGGTGTATGTCCTCCACAGTAACAAAGTGTATGTCCTCCACAGTAACAAATTGTATGTCCTCCACAGTAACCAGGTGTATGTCCTCCACAGTAACAAGGTGTATGTCCTCCACAGTAACAAGGTGTATGTCCTCCACAGTAACAAAGTGTATGTCCTCCACAGTAACAAGGTGTATGTCCTCCACAGTAACCAGGTGTATGTCCTCCACAGTAACAAGGTGTATGTCATCCAAAGTAACAAGGTGTATGTCCTCCACAGTAACCAGGTGTATGTCCGCCACAGTAACCAGGTGTATGTCCTCCACAGTAACCAGGTGTATGTCCTCCACAGTAACCAGGTGTATGTCCTCCACAGTAACCAGGTGTATGTCCTCCACAGTAACAAGGTGTATGTCATCCAAAGTAACCAGGTGTATGTCCTCCACAGTAACCAGGTGTATGTCCGCCACAGTAACCAGGTGTATGTCCTCCACAGTAACCAGGTGTATGTCCTCCACAGTAACCAGGTGTATGTCCTCCACAGTAACAAGGTGTATGTCCTCCACAGTAACCAGGTGTATGTCCTCCACAGTAACAAGGTGTATGTCCTCCACAGTAACCAGGTGTATGTCCTCAACAGTAACCAGGTGTATGTCCTCCACAGTAACAAGGTGTATGTCCTCCACAGTAACAAGGTGTATGTCCTCCACAGTAACCAGGTGTATGTCCTCCACAGTAACCAGGTGTATGTCCTCCAAGGTGTATGTCCTCCACAGTAACCAGGTGTATGTCCTCAACAGTAACAAGGTGTATGTCCTCCACAGTAACAAGGTGTATGTCCTCCACAGTAACCAGGTGTATGTCCTCCACAGTAACAAGGTGTATGTCCTCCACAGTAACCAGGTGTATGTCCTCAACAGTAACCAGGTGTATGTCCTCCACAGTAACAAGGTGTATGTCCGCCACAGTAACCAGGTGTATGTCCGCCACAGTAACAAGGTGTATGTCCTCCACAGTAACAAGGTGTATGTCCTCCACAGTAACAAGGTGTATGTCCTCCACAGTAACAAGGTGTATGTCCTCCACAGTAACCAGGTGTATGTCCTCCACAGTAACAAGGTGTATGTCCTCCACAGTAACAAGGTGTATGTCCTCCACAGTAACCAGGTGTATGTCCTCCACAGTAACAAGGTGTATGTCCTCCACAGTAACAAGGTGTATGTCCTCCACAGTAACAAGGTGTATGTCCTCCACAGTAACAAGGTGTATGTCCTCCACAGTAACAAGTTATCAGCTGTTTGCAGAAATGAAATTTCGTACAGCTAAGACTGAATGGTCAAGGCTTATTTGTTATGGATGAATATTTATTGGTGAATGGTCATGTATGAATGGTAACGGATAAATGGTAACAAGTGAATGGTCATGGGCGGGTGGTTATGGTGAAGTGTTACAGGTGAGTGGTTATGGAGAATAGCTACAGTTGGGTGAATTATTATGGCGAATATTAGTGGGTGAATGGTTAATGGTGCTATTATTAAATACATATGTATACAGTGTATATTTCTTTGTTATCACAGATACACAAAGGATTCGATTGGTTAGACAGATTGGATTTTACTGGTAAAGATGGAGACCTCCTTGTCTATGGTTTCCATTCGGTAAGTCTGTGCTGTAAACATACTGGTTAATTATGTTAAAATATTATTAGTCAGAATTATCAACACACATTTAAAAGTTCTGTGAAAGTTAGACTTTATGACACAACCAATGGGAACCGTAACATATTTGTGGTTTCTTTAATATCCTAGGGAACTAGATAAAAAAAACACCGAAAGTGACCATTAACACTTTTGACTTTCTGACACACACTCAAACAAGCACATTCAATGATTCCATGAATAAACTTGAGTTTTGCCAGCGGAAAAGAATTGGAGTTAATATGTGGAAAACATTTTTGGCTCGCCAAAACTAAGTCCAGGGAAGCTGCTGCTATGGTAGCACACCACAGTAAGACAGCCTGGCCATGGGCAATTTTTTTGTTAAGGAAATAACTCCTGTATTATGATATGCATAAAAAATGAAAAAATAAATGTACACTATAATTGGTATATTCAGTATGAAGTAGTACATACAGGCTTCACATTTATTAAAACAAAAATCAATAAATTGGTTCCGGATTTTAAATATCCGGATTTTCCGAACGTGTGTTTACACAGGAAATTTAGTTTTGCCTACAGCGCAAAATGGAAGCCCACAGAAAAGGTAAGATAGCGGAAAAACTTAATTTACAACATATGTCCAAACAAGATTAATTCTGTCTTTGGGATAGAGATAGTTAATTTTAAATAGGTTTCAGAAAAAAAATTGTGTAGAGAATTGTGCCATTTTGGGTCAAATATCATAATATTTTGCAATTTTTGAGAATTTTTTAAGCTGTTACCATGGTATTCACAGCTCTAAAAATCACAGAAAATATCAGTTTACTTATCCTTCAGAGCTCTATTAAAATTGCAAATGTTGTACAGATTTCAAATATATATACTTTATTAGAGGTTATATGTAAGGTTAACTGGCAATGTTTACATATCTAAAACATGTGCCATATTTTTCAGAATTTGGCATTTTTACTGTACACTGCTACCTATACATCCTGGCATTGGCGCTGTCTGTAGACACCTAGATTAATTGTTTTTTTAAAACAGTGTTGTGTCAATACTTAGCAGGATACAGCTTAGGTATTTGACATATGTTTTCCTTGTGACAAGACCTTTCTATTGGTACTACATTTGGAGACCTTCTGACCTTGACTTTGACCTTTGCCTAGTTTAACCTACTTTTAAAAAACTAATTCTGAATTTCAACCCACTCAGCAAGCTATGTTGTCTTTTGCCAATCTTTGTACCATTAGTATTAATGACCTCAGACTAAACTAGCTAGAGGTAGGCTATAAGTGATTATTATTACTGTATATCTCACAGGGACTTGGTGCAAATGTCCAACCCATTTATATATTTATAGGAGCATGGGATGGGAATTTGTGCCAAATCTCTGTGGTATGTCTGATTTCATTAACATTAACTTCAAAATTCCTATACTTCATTACAGACATATAAGGAAAGTTCCTTCACTCATATTTTTTTTACTTAAACCCACTAATGCCTTCCTATGGAAAATTAAAGTTGAGGCCAGATTTATGTAGATTAACCTACAGCCATATTGATTTATAGAACAACTTCGTGCTGTGGAGTAGTCAGAACAATCAGAGACTGGTACAGATACCATGTGGGGGTGGACACAGAGCCTGGGACAGCCGTATCCATGGCAACACTATCCGATATGTGTATATCAGGACAGGAGAAGTAGTTTTTTGTGAGACAGAACTCTCTACAAACCAAGTCCTACTCAAGGTAATAGTATAGAAGATTCATTGGCTCAACAGTTAACTCAATGAACTTCTTCATGTTTTGATATTTTCTTCTGTTCATCAAACTGATATGTTTATTCACAAGTGTTGATAAATACAGATAGTCATATCATTATAATTCAGAACTAAGAGGATCCTTATACAAAGTTTTTAACCAAATTGATTCATGTAGTGATGACAGATTGATGAAAGTCTTTGTTGTTCAATTTTTCTACAATACAATGTATGTATTTACATATCTCTTTAAAGGAAAGTCTACATGGCAGAGAAATAACAGATATTCTTCATATTAGGACTTATGATCAAGGTAAGAAACAGGGTTCTTATGATCAAGGTAAGAAACAGCAAAGGTGCTTAAGATCAAGGTAAGAAATAGGGTTTTTATGATCAAGGTAGAAATAGCTAGGTTTCTTATGATTAAGGTAACATTTTATCATAGAAAGATATCTATAAATAATATATACAATGTATTTATATATGTCATTATATCATGTCAGAGTATCGGGCCGACCATCACTGCATCATTAAAACGTTCATTTTAAGAATGCCGATGTGGTGCAGCGGTATAAGCTGTGGGTATTTCTGGCTAGGCGATTGGGTGCCGTAGATCATGAGTTTGAGGCCCGTTCAGGGCACGATCGAGTAAAAAAGATGTCTTCCTTCGTCATTCGTGTTACTATGTTATATAACTATTTATTAGCACAATGTATCATATATATTATGTGTTGGTTGGTGATTCGAAGATATAGATTTGAATTTCCTGTCGTAGTTGTACCGAGAGAAATATTTATAATATATGTACAATCGGTATCCATGTATGTAAATACATTGCGATCTGGGTATTCATATCATCTAATAGACAACTTCCACAATGATCGTGTCAAGAGTATCGGGCCGACCATCACTGCGCCAGTAAAATGTTCTTTTTTAAGAACGCCAATGTGGCGCAGCGGTATAAGCTGTGGGTATATCTGACTAGGCAATTGGGTGCTGTAGATCATGAGTTCAATGCCCGGTCAGAGCATGAGTCAAAAAGTTGTCTTCCTTCCTCATTTGTGTTACTATGAGTTGAATCTTTTTACCACTCAAGAGTACACCATCAGTTACATTTTCATTCTGCATATAATTCCTTAGTATAAAATTCTTTTCGAAAAAAAAATACATGTTCAGGTGAGTATATATAATATGTATATAAATCCTTCATTTGTTTCCTCACCAGGTGGCAGCCCTGTACATGTCATTGGCACATGCAGTGAAGATACCCAGGTCAATTTTCTGTCACTTACATGTATCCTTTAGTCAAAGTAAGCATTTATCTGTACAATATAACACTGAAACAGTTAACATTGTCCTCTAACTCCAATATCAGTAAGTGGTAAGTGTTTAAATAATGTTTACTTTAATATGCTGTTTGTTTTGTTTTTTTGTCATCACCATTTTAGTGGGGGAGGGGAAGGGGTTAATGTTATCCATGCCCATTCAGTCCCATCCCATTCCAAACAGATTTGGATCACATTCTGGTGGTCATTGGTCAGGGTTAAAGGGTCAAAGGTCTCTTTTACCCCTTCGGCATGGAACACATTATTGCAAATGAGCATCCAGAGCATTAATTTCCAGTTACATGTAGCTATAATGTTCAGTAATTCAATTACCAGAAACTAGGAAATGGATTATCATTCAAGCTGTAATAGAAAATACCGTAAATATTGTCCAGAAAATTATAAGTTAGATAGTGAGATTGTACTGTCTGTCTTCCGTAACAAACTCTAAAGACAACCGCTATGGAGTGATGAACCTAAATCAGCTAGCTTCTCTTCAAGGTCACATCTCCAGTGTCCGTACTCTGGCTGTGTGTGATTCAGGGTTACCATGGAAACAGTCAAGTTCTGAAAGGATTCTGTTGTTTTCTGGGGGAGGTCGAGCACAGCTCCTCATATGGAGAGTGACAATTCCAAAGTCCTCTGGTCTCCATGGAAATGCAGATTTAATGGCAGACAATTTTTCACATGAAACTCTGTGTAATTACATGATGGATCATTGGAACAACAGGAACAGGAAACCATGGAAAGGTCATGACCTCAAACCGAACCCGGAGACACGCTTCATGGACCTGGCAGCTGTGAAAGCACAGGATGTTTGGCCATTAGCGCCACCTGGTGTCCACGTTCTAATGGTTGCCTGCTCAGATGGCTATGTTAGGTATGCATTCTACTCAATATTAAATGTCAGTTGGGTAAGTATATATCAGAAATGATTATTATATACTTAATTATTATGAATATTGTGGATTGCATGAAGGAATACATGTCTGTTGGGCCTCTTCTTGGAAAGAATTATTTGGCAAATTAAGAACTAATGAAGTGATCTCCTTAAATAATTTCATTGAAGACTGATAATATAGTACAGTACCTGTAGTTGATTACTAACCATGCAACAGGTACCTATAAACATGAAATATATTTGTGGATAATTTCTTATGCAGAGTCTTAGAAGTTATTTAGATTGTTTTGTGCTACAGATTTTCAGAATGTTTCATATTAAAAGTTTGTGGTCAAGCTTTTCAACTGAATTCCCATGATTTATTTTTGTAGTTCTTATTAACCACAAAATTTATTTTTCGTATGCACATTTCTTGTTATAGAGTAGAAGGAAAGAATAAAAAATGGTACCCATGGTATAGACTATCTCTCATTAGCACCAACAAATGAAGAAAAAAAAAGAGTAATTACATCCTAAACATCATCACTTATAGGATCAAAAAATCAAGTTAGTTTTGTTAGATAAATCATTATAGGACAATCCATTTAGTGGAATGTTCCTTTTACACGGGTACAAACCTGCTGTTCCCATTGATAGAATGTGATGTTCCCCTCCAGAACAAACTGATTATTTAGGAATATTTTCTTTGAGGGTCAAGTTCAACCTAATATGGACGGCAACGAAAGGTCTTCTAATTCACTATATTGTATATGATCTTGGTAATAACCATTTAAACTGGATTTAATTGTGATATTATACTTATTGACTTTGAAACTTGCCACAGTTAGTAAAACTTAATAAGATGAGGTAATACGCATACTTCTATCACAATACCCTGTGTTATTCAACTCTCAGACCATCAGTTAATCATTACAGCTGTTGATTAACAATCTGTTTATACCACACGTGGTATAAACTCTGTACGCATTTCAATTGGCTAACACGGTGAACTTTGACCCAAGCTGCAATTGTTATTGACGTCATCAATAATCTAATGACGTCACATCACCGGGTCCCGGACGTCACCGGTACACTTTATTTGCTTACGCGAAATTATACTTGGCCACGTTTCAATTTGATTCAAGCCGATATTATTGTGGTAGAAACAGGTCACACGACTCGAAATTGTTGGATATGGAATTTATTTCACACTCGTAAGTTATTTTTTTAAAAGTTGCAAAAAACACTCGCTAAAGCTCGTGTCTTTTGTAACTTTTAAAAAATAACTTACTCGTGTGAAATAAATTCCATATCCAACAACCACTCGTTGTGTAGCCTCTATTTATACCATAGCTTGACAGATTTCAGAATTGGAACAATGAGGTCTTTACTGAAAAAAAAAATCTCTTTTTTATTTATTACTTATACATTGTATTAGAATCAAACATTCTTGAACATAATTGGAAATGAACCAATTGAATGCAATTTGGTTGGCCATATTCAAGATAGCTTTACTGGTGGTCAGTTTATATTATTACATGTTCAAATTTTGACATCTGTGAAATTAAACCATTTGTAATACCGTGTCTGAAATGAATTAATTGATTATCAAAAATAATTATTTCAGGTTCTACTGTTTTGATGAGGAGTTACGGACCCTTACCCTCCTAGGGGAGTCTGTGTTCCATGACCACTGTGTGCTTCAAGTGCGGAGCATGATCCATTGCGTGCCCGATAACAGCAGGCATCTTGTGTGCATCTCTGCAGCCACCGATGGACGTGTTGCATTCTGGGACCTAAATCACATCGTCTTACATTACATAGAAAAAACTTATCCCGAAATAAAATCTGCTAATGAAATGTTGTGTATATGTTCCAGTGAAAGAAAAGGACCTATTGACCAAACTTCATTAGACAGTGGTAATGATTTGAAAAATATATGTGAAGGAGAAATATCACTCAATAAACATTGTCTTTATCATAAACATTTACAGCCAGAAAGTGTTCCTGGTCAGGGACAAGACAACTCCTGTCAGGAAGATTGTGATGACACAAAGGATAAACAGGGTGGTCAGAGAGGCTCGGTTGAAACCCAACATTGTAATAGGACAAAGAAAATGATGGCTGCTACCACTTTCAGAGATACTTTGGATCCTGTTTTTGTGATACCGTCACATCAATCAGGAGTGAACAGTCTACATGTCTTCAAATTAGCAGGTTAGCACAGTCCTAAAATTAGCATTTTACCAGGCCTTGAATTAGCAGGTTAGAAGGTTAGCAGTCTTTAGGTTAGTAGATTAGCAGTCTTAAGGTTAGTAGCCTTTGTAATCACAATCCTACAATAAGCAAGTTATCACAGTAATTCAAATTAGCAAGTTACTAGTTGTTTACACCATAGATGTTATTTACTATTTTGTACAAGTTAATAGTCTACAAATTAGCAGGTAAGTACAGCTTCAAATTTACAAGTTCAAATTAGCAGTTAACAGTTTTCAAACCAGCAGACTAACCGTCTACAAATTAGCTGATTATCATGCACAGTCATCAAATTAACAGGTTAGCACAGCCTTCAAACTAGCAAGTTAACAGAGTCTTATTTCAAATTAGCAAGTTAACAGACTTCAACTTAGCAGGCTAATCAGTTAACACAGGTTTATTTTTTAAGAAAATCAATTGATTTGTAATGCTGTTATAGATTCCCTCACCTGTAAATTGATACATGATATTGGCTATAAGTATGGGGCTGCATTCATTATAGTTTAACACTTGATGTGCCCATGTATATATATTACAGAATGTCCGGTATATGGTAGGGAGTGGGGGAGATGACAATGCTCTTAGGGTGTCAAACATCACCATGGCATCCAACAAGGGCAGCAGCCAATTAGAGATCACCTTGAACTGGAGTGTGTTGGAAGGAAATGCCCATTCTGCCCAGATTACAGGTGAGAATGGACAGGTGTGTTTGGTATGCAGCAGTAGTGCTAAGGCTATTTGTGGGAGTGTGCTAAATATTTACGAATATAGAGTCACTAATATTTACCAGACTTTTTCATGAAGGCCCTAAAAGATATGTGTTTCTGCTTACCCTACCAACTTATATTTTTGTGCATACTCTGAATTTCATTTGGCCACTTTGAAGGAAGGTCCATTTAAGAATGATTCCCTATCTATAAAACCTTTATATAGTAAAAACTATTGAAAAATAAAGATTTCCCCACCTACCTTCCCTATTTTTTTTGGCATGTTAGTGATAACATATGTATTATTTCCTGAGGCCTAACCATTATAGATTGTCCTGGAAATATGAAAATCCATGGATGGGATTGTACCACTGAAGGTTTCCAATAGGAGAAATACAAACATTTTAACAACTGAACCAATTCTTTAGCTCACCTGGTCTGAAGTCAAAGTTGAGTCAAAGTTTGTTATAATCATTGAAGTTGAGTGCTGGAATAACGGAAGTATTATAATATTGTATATACTATTAGGTAAAGGAAAGTGTTGAATACCATGCATGGTACTGAGAAATGCATTCCACAATTATGGGAAAAGTATTTGTAATATATCTTCAATGAGAGCGTTATGCCAATAACACCGATACATCCAGGCCCTTTGGGCCTTTTGTTTCTGTGCAGCTTTACCATATTCTTTCTACACTTCAAGAATACTGCATACCAATACTTGTAATGCATCTGTAGGTTAAGGTTCCACAGACACCAGAAACCATTTCTGAAAATTTTATATACATATGTACATCATACAGAACAGAGTTCTTTTAGACATTGTATAATTTAATTTGCACTAGGTTTTGGTTTGTCATGAATTAATTTTGTAGTTAGACAAATTTTGATAAAGATCAAGTGAAATGGTATTGATATGGCTGTAATAGTTATACAACAGAGACAATTAATTGAAGCAAAAATTAATAAAATGATAATAATGATAATGATTATTGCCTTATCCCAGGACTATGTGTGATCGAAGACAGACGAGTGTTGACCGCCTCTGTGGACCAGAGGGTGTGTCTATGGGACGTCTCTACAGAAATGGTTCCTCAGGTATGTTACCACCTACAGGTTTCTGCCTATTGGTAGCTATAGGTTTCATCTTACAAACTATTGTCAGTGTTCTGTCAGCATTCAGGTAAGTACATGTACTGTAGGTGTATTGTATAGGTGATTCAGTGACCAAGAAAATGTTTATTGTTTGTCAATGGCTTGTTTACATATATGCTATACTGTAAAATTCCTACAAATTTATATTGTTTTTCAGGTACAACTAGTGTGGTGTAAATTTGTACAGGTGTCTGACATTTCCAGTATGGCTGTGTGGGGCTCCGACAGGTGAGACATGTGTTACTCAACTTCTGTACCTTAATAGACAGGTGAAAAATGACTCTCAAGTACTAGTTGAGTTTAGATCTCAGGGAATCGGCATTAATTCCCAACCCATATGTGTATTGTATGTATCAGCACATCCTCTTTCACCCACATGTCCATTAAGAAAATTTGTTGTTGGCTCTTCATTTTTCATTAAAATAAATATACATTGTAGATGGAAGCAGTTTGGTAAACATGCTCAAAGGTTTTTTAGAACAAAACAAAAAACTTCAGTATTGAAAATTATGAAAATTGAAAATTATGAAATGACAACTACATACCTCCCTGTCAAAAGTGTCCATTATTGAGAAAACTTCAAGGGAATGCTGCAGAATGTTCAGAATATGGGCATTTTCTTTGGAATGTTAAGAAAGTATGTCTGAATGACTTCACAAGGTCTTCGTTACTTGTTTTAATAAGTTTGACCTTGTAAGAAAAGAAGGACAGTTTGTTATTTGATGGAACAAGTTCACAAGCTTGCCTCCAAATTTAAGATATTCATAGTTTGTCAATAAAACCATTCCAGTCATTCCAACATTTTCCTGTATTTGTTATTTTCCCTCATATGTTTAAAGCCAATGCAACATTATTAATAGATTTCTGTGGATTACAGTGTTGACATGGTATTTGTTTCAGGCTGAACATTCTAACTGCTGGTGTGGGCTTAGAAATGCTGTGTGCTGAGAAAGACAGTCAAGTTGCAGTTTCCTCTCGGTGAATGCCGTCATTTTCAGAGATCTCAGAGACAAGACTCTGTCTTATACATGTAAACATATACATGCCAAATCATTAGGACAAGGAACATAGTAATATAGCATGCTTCTGTTAAGTCATTGAGGTAATGCTGCAGTACATTATCATATTGACAAACTACCTTTTCTGTCAATCCGTGAATAAATTTTACATAATTTTTATAATATCCGTAGTATTATTTGTTATTTTGTAGAGTGATAAAACTTCAAATAAAGAGTTCAGAAAATTTGCTACAAAACTTTGAAGGTTACCATAACATCCAATTTGGTGTCATATACAGTGGACATTATGGTTTCCTACACAATGTCTTTTCCCTAGTCAATTTGAATTTACTATTTTAACCAAGTATATCTTTGATGGTTGACCACACTGTCACCCCTACTTTCAGTCTAAGGAAGGTTGTATGTTGGCCCCCTTGGCTTTTTACAGGATAAATACAGTATACCTGATGACCTTGGGGAGGCAGAGTGTAGCATAACAAAAAGCATTCTTACATTAGTGTAAATCTAGTTGACATGTGTACATGTACCAAATACGACACAGGGACCTGGAAATTTGTATAAGAAACAGCACAGGGACCTGAAAATTTGTACCAGATACAGCACAGGGACCTGAAAATTTGTACTAGTTACAACACAAAAACCTTTAACATCGGTAAAAATTACACCCCAAGTTTTAATTACATAGAGTTCTAAATAAAAGTTGCTATACAATTAATGGAAAATCAGGCTATACAGTAACTATAGAAAGACTTTTAAATTGATACAACTGTTTTACAAAAAAAAAACAGAAAACAATTTCAATCATTGCATTCTCATTTAATAATTCAATCTGATCTACATGCCTGACATGATACAAATTGTGAGTTAAACATCCTTTTACTAATAAAAGAGCAACCTACAAATAGGATCTTGGCTTAGATGTTTGATTATCAAAAATAATGACCTTGAATTTAGATGGACTGGAACTGTATGAGGTTTCGCACGCTGACATCACAATTTAGATTAGCTTCTGTTATATGTACATGTACCACAACATAGATATATCGATGTAATACATGGTATTAGTACTACATGACATATCAAACATCTTACAATGTACAAGAGCTTTATGGTAGTCACAATTCACTCTTATAAAGGTTAGACTAGGGACTGTATTCATCATAATTAGCACAAAGCTTCCCAGATTTCACAGCAAGAGAGATTTTAGGAACAGAAAGGTACGACAGGAAAGATGTGTAGTGATTGGTAGTACACCAGTGGTTTTTACCCGAGAGATTACACCTAGCAGAAATTGGGGAACACAGATTCCTGAATTCTGTGCCCTTACATAAAAAATATTTGATTAAAAGATTTTGGGAATTATGATGGCTTCATTGGGAAATACAAAAAGAATACATATTGTATATAGAATGTAGACAATTGTGAATACAGCTTATATTTGGATCCAAAAGTATGTGTATTATATACTGTTGGGAAAGTATTATATACTGTTGGGAAAGTATTATATACTGTTGGGACACTTTCCCAAACTAATCGTATTAAATAACAAGAGAACTGCGGGGTAGAACAATACATGTACACCACTGGAATGCCATATAGTGTCATATACTGCCTTACTTTGAAATAAGATTGCATCACCTTAAGAATGGCTAGGTGGCATGCTATAACCCTCCCCTTTCATTCCATGTAAAAATTAAGTCAGTGGTTACTTTTCTTACAGTTTGAGGAATACAAGTTATCAGTGATTAGTCTTAAACTCGTTCCACACAACTTGATATGATTACAAGTAAAGCCTACCAAGCTTCAAAGAAATCGGTAGAAAACTGTAGATGATCTCTGGACAAAAAAAAGCTAATGAATAATAAATGTGGTTCAGGGAAACACAATTACATATGATTATAATGCATACCAAGTTTCAAACCAATTGGTGGGAAAATGTAGGAGATCTCGGGACAAACTAAAGTTTATGCAGGATGAATGATGCCACACCATAATATTCCTGTCAAATTTGACAGGCATATATTTGTCTGCTAATTTACCAATTTTCTTCAGAAGCACAAACAAGTGTAGAGAAAAATAAAGGAGAGGATGCTAGTAGTCACAGAAAAATGGTAGATGTTCCAGCTAAATTGTGTAATAAAATATTGATGAAGTATCAATTTCACCTCCATACATATGCCCATCCAGTAAAGTTTTAAAGAACGTTTTTAGCATTCAGCATGTAAGTACTATAGTGTCATTGTAACATCAATTAATTATAATAAATAGGAATTTTGATTTCTGACACTGTCAAGGAAATGTTGCTCGACATTTATATACTTACATTAAAAGTAGAACTATGTACAAGAATTCAGCACATCACATTAAAATTGAACATTACAAACCATTCTATAACTGTAACAGTAGAGAAATGTGGTACACTTGTATTTCCAACAGTAAAATATACATGTTTACATAACATAGAATTCTTCCAAATCTAAAAATACAAATATGCTAGGTTTTGCCTGCTGCTGCCTTCATTCAAGTTAGGATCAGTAAAATATCTACCCAACAGGAGGACTCCAAGTATGGGAAACAGGTTACTACCACCAATATAAGTTAATTAGGACAGTATCATGTAGCAAAATTGTCTCCCCTGCCTATCATGCATAATATTTTTAATTGGTGGAGCCCTCTTGTAGGATGTGTGTATATATTTTACTAACTGGAATAGCTCTATGAATCTTCTAATATATAGGAAAGTTACATTTTAAATGAAAACTATTAATGGTAGTCTTGGTTTTGCTGTAACAAATGTCTATACAAGTGTAGATATGTCATCTGCTATATAACACTGATCAATAAAAAAAGCTATGCTAATACAAAATATCTCTGAAATTCTGTCATAGGGTCTGCATCTGTAGTAGCCAAGTACTTGTTCATTTATGCAGACAATCTGGATCATATATTTTTAAATGTAAAATTTCCAGCATAAATCCTGACTGACCTACTACATGTAACTATTCACAGGCCTTGACGTCTTTGTTGTGGCTCTCCAGAATGTGAAGTAAGATCAACAGGTCATTTAGACTGCACTATGATCTGTACTATATCATAAACATTGTACTCTTATTAACTCTTAATGTACAATGACAAATCTTCTCAACGTGCAAATTCTATAACAAATTCATTCAACATTGAAGCCATTTTTACAATGTAAATTGCAGCAAAACATGTTTGGGTCCCTTAACATTCAATTGAACACAGCCTATGTCTTTATTTTTTGTGCACCAAGGCCATCAGGTCTTTGGTTTCGTTTCCTGGTCACTAACATTTCGAATATATATTGCATCCTCTGGTATGTCCTTGATCTCGTCCGCCTCGTACATGTAAGATGTGGCTATAGCCAAAGCCTGCCCATCATTGCTGAAGGCAAGGGAGGAGATTCCATTGGGGTATCTGTAGTAAAGAAATACAGGTAAGTTTTGGCCTATCGAGATTCTCAAATGTATGGGACTGTTAGGAAATACTTTTGCAAGAACAATGAAAAAATTTGGCATGTGAAGTAATATTTGAGACAACTTGGTTTGATTCCATCAGAAAACCATCTAATATGTCACACTTTTTTTTAAACATTCAAAATGTTGTTATCTTATCTTGAGTTGTACAGGTATGGGATAGTGTGAGAAAACATTACTATTGTGTAACATGAGAAGCAATGTATTCTCCAAGAAAGAAGTTGTTCCTGTTATGACTTTTAAAAGATAATATAACGCATGTTTACCTATGGAACTGACAGAGGCGTTTCTTGTTGAAGCCGTCCCAGATATTTACAAATCCGTCAGAGCCTCCAGAAGCGAAAGTGTTGTGTTGGGTGTGAAATGCTATTGCATTGACTGGATAGATAGATTCAATTCCGTTCTCCTTTATTCGGTGACATTTGAAGGCATACTTCTTCTTCTGTACCTCAGGGCTGGGATCAAGGTACTCAACAGCTACACGGCCTGAAAGTATATCACACAATGCTGTCATGCAAAAAATTTCTCATTGAAAAACATAAAGAACAATTGTCTAGAGTTCACAGACATAAATGAATTTCATACAAAACTAACTTGATGTAATATTTAGAACAGGCATGATGTCCCTTACTTGCCCCTGCTAAAATAGTAATAGTCACCTTGACCTTGACCCAAAAACCCTGAAACTCAAACTTGATCTGTAGCTACTAATACTGAAGTTACATACCAACTTTCATCCAAACATACCTTGAAGTATAGCTGAGGAAAGTGTGGAAAAATTAATGAACAGACAGACAGACAGGGAGGAAACCTATAGTCCCCCATGGCTTCATCGGAAGGGGACTGACAAGGCAGTTCAGTGAATTACATTCATATACATGACCCACCACCTCGGTAACTTGACCTCAGTTAACCTATGCTCCACGTATATGCTAAAGTGTGGAAGGATGAAGAACAGATGGACACAATGCAATCCTATAGTTTTAACCCCCTCCCTACCATTCCTCAGTTAAATTCCTCCTGTGGGACTATCAAGGCTCCTTGTTTCTCCATAATAAATTCTATTCTGTATATTTTACCTTCTATTGAGCTGAGGACGTAGCCTTGTTTGTTGGGGAAACATCGAATACAGCGAGTCTGGTACTTGAGGCTGGATTCCCTTCGCTGCTGAACATAGCCCATGTTACGAAGATCCCACACCAATATCCTGCGACCTGCTGTCCCTACCACCAGCCGGTCACCACAAACTGACATGGTGTATACCTACAAAAAAAACATAACAAGTCATAATTCCACTATTCCAGCATAATTTACAGTCACTAAGAGTATTAAGAAACACAGTAAAATTCAAATAGCTCAGAAACATTTGATCTAGACTTTCAGGTATCAACCATTGGCCAACTGAAGAATAAACTAGCTTGTGATGTTTGTTTGTTTTTGTTTAACATCCTATTAACAGCCAAGGTCAATTAAGGACGTGCCAGGTTTTGGAGGTGGAAGAGAGCCAGAGTACCCGGAGAAAAACCACAGGCCTACGTTCAGTACCTGGCAACTGTCCCACGTAGGTTTCGAACTCGCATCGGTACACCTTAACCACTCGGCCACCGCGGCCCATTTGTGATGTTGCCTTTAAGCTACCTAGCTAATCACTGACAGTGTACACCTGAATTCATATAACCATCAGCCAGTTCCAGGATACTTCACCCTTTGTAACAGGTTCTCTGTTTTGTTATTTTGTATTGTCATATCTCTATTTTGTAATCTTTATATCAAAACTGATGAAATTTTACTTACGTAAAAAAAATATTACAGTTAACCCTTAAATAATTTAATTTTGCTTGTATTATTTACATTGGCTCAAAAAATTATGTTATCATCTCATAACATAAAAAAAACAAGAGGCCCATGGGGCCTGTATCGCTCACCTGGTTGGATTTGACCAAATGTCAAAATAATGTTCATGTTCAATTCCTTTTGTTTGTTAACCTCAAACAATGCTATATATGGTTATAGTGCGGGGATCCCAACATGCATTTATAACTTTATGACTAGTAGCGATTTAAAGGAATTACCTCTATTTCCCCTATGGGGCCCCGCCTCTTTGGCCCTTCGGGGGTCAGAGTCATCATTTATGCAAAATCTGTTCCCCTTCCCGCAAGAATGTTTCTGACCAAATTGGGTTCAAATCCATTCATAACTTTATGACTAGTAGCGATTTGAAGGAATTACCTCTATTTCCCCATTAGGCCCCGCCCTTTTGGCCCCTTGGGGGTCAGAGTCATCATTTATGCAAAATCTGTTCCCCTTCACATAAGAATGTTTCTGACCAAATTGGGTTAAAATCCATTCATAACTTTATGACCAGTAGCGATTTGAAGGAATTACCTCTATTTCCCCATTAGGCCCGGCCGCTTTGGTCCCTTGGGGGTCAGAGTCACCATTTATGCAAAATCTGTTCCCCTTCCCCCAAGAATGTTTCTGACCAAATTGGGTTCAAATCCATTCATAACTTTATGACAAGTAGCAAATTGAAGGAATTACCTCTATTTCCCCATTAGGCCCCGCCCCCTTTGGCCCCTCGGGGGTCAGAGTCACCATTTATGCAAAATCTGTTCCCCTTTCCCCAAGGATGTTTAAATTTTCATTGCGGCTATGAATACAAGTAGCTAGCTACATATCCCGTGGCGCGCGTAGCGGTAGCGCGCCTCGGAGGATATGTAGCTAGCTACTGGTATTTATAGCCGCAATGAAAATTTTAAAAATCTATTCAATTCATATATTTACATAACCTTGATTTAAAAAATTTATATCGAGAAAACGAAAAATTTTATTAAAAAGAAATATTTGTCATGTATACGACGAAACGCCAAATTGTTAGAACAGCTGGGAGATCCCGCCTATGCACCACGCCATTGTTTAAATGTCGTTCCGCATTTTCCAGTCTTTTTTGTTTAATTTTGTATAAAACAAAAAGAAAGAAGTATTAAAGTAAAAATAATATTAAATACAATCATTCAATTCAAATCATATTTATTTTATGTGAACAAATTGCAACAAAAACACAATATTTTCATAATTGAAAGGCGGACTATTTTTTTGATGGCGTATTAATATGACCCGATTAATCAGGTGATTTGCACGAGAGACAATGTTTTCATACGGTTTTCATAGTGTATTCATGGTCATATGTTTGTTGTTTTCACTTGGTATGTTCATATCAGCAAACCACATTAGGAATGTAAATATAACTTTATGACTAGTAGCGATTTAAAGGAATTGCCTCAATTTCCCCACAAACATAACAGCACTGGTCTGGTGAATAATCACCTTTGCCAGATAGAGACAGGTTTAAAAGTGGGACATGTACATGACAAATGTTATATTCTTATAGGTTAAAACCGTTTTTTTAAAGCATTTATCATACAATTTAGATAGAAAACCACTTTAAGAAGTCTTATTTTATTTGTGTGGTAAGTGAAATATTTGTGAGGCTATCAAACAAAATTAATGTTAATTTTTCTTAAGTACCATATAAGAATGTTTAGACAATAGAAATAAAACAAACATGCTGGGTATTGCTACTGCCCCCCCCCCGCTAAAAATAGTAAGTGACCTTGACCCAAAAACCCTGAAACTCAAACTTGATATGTAGCTACTCATACTGAAGTTACATACCAACTTTCATTAACATACCATGAAGCATGGCTGAGAAAAAGTGCAGAAAACTGAGTGGACGGACAGACGGACGGACGGGGAGAAAACCCCAGTAGGGGAACTATAATAATCTCCACAAATAAAACATAACAATTACACATGTATATGCAAGTTGTAATTTAGTGGTCAACAGCAAAATAGTAGAGCCTTTAAAATATATTTTGACACCGGTACCATCTACCATAACAAACCTAGCAAATTGACTTACAATAATAAAATAACATATAACACCTGGAGACTTATACGTTGTATATACCTTATCTGGTTGGCTGAAGGAGCCTGCCCCACAAGGTGTCCGCGGGTCCCATAGTTTCACTGTCGAGTCCCAGCTTCCTGTGATGACCACATTTACGCTGGGACAGTACTCTACACATCTCACCGCTGAGTCATGTGTGCCCACAGTAGTTCCTGAAGAGGAGGTAAAATACAGTCAGTGTTAGACTCTGTATCAAAATATATATAATTGTTAAAATATGTTATATGCTCCTCTTTTTCACATCACTGTAAATAATTTTGCATGTAGTTAAAACAATTAGTAAACCTGGTGAATTTTGCTCTCTTAAAAAACAGCTGCAACTCACTTAAATGTGGAGGCATGCATATTGCACGTAAGAATATCTACATACATGTTAGTCGTGTGAAATTGATGTACATGTATATCATATAAACTTCTTAATAAAAATTGTTTAAAGAATTACAGACGTGGATATTCTATACAAGAGGTCACATTACCATAATTTCCTGCATATACCCATAACTCTACAGGTCTATTATTGGTTCTATACAACTTTTAACATCTGAAGATCATAGATGTCATTTTTATGGGCTATCTAGAGTGAAGCAGGCTACTTGCATTTTCTTTAACACATATATACCTATGCAAGGTAAACTTTACATTGTTTCTCAATGAGACCAGTAACCTTGACCTTTTAAGACTTATTTTAATGAAAATGATATTCACCTGAATTGGTGTTAAAGTCGAACATCATAACAGTATTGTCCAGTCCTCCACTGTAAGAATGTACAGCATCCTGAAACATTTCAATTTGTGAACGAGCCTTCAAATATAAAGTGATCCAATATGTAAGAAAATGGATATATACATGTACATGTATAAAATCTTTACTGGAATTTACCTAGATAATGTCAGAAATATTAATTTTTTTTTTTTTTAGTTTTCTGCAGAGTTTCAGGAGTAGTTCTTGGTCATGAATATTAATGTAACAGAGTTTCAAGGTTTTGAAAATCGATTCTCCTGTATGAATTATAGTGTTGGAAATCACTATCAAATTTGTTATTGAAAATCATGAACAGAATAGGAAACATCTACAAAAAGCATTCATCAAAATAGGGGAAAATATTACAAATATGTTTTAAACATCTAGCTTTGTTTTAATGCATTTTGATGTAAATTCACCAGTGCCTTTGTTTATTTATTCATTGTTCAATTCCATTGTATTTGTAAATCCCTAACTCTTTTGTTTACTTTGGATATTTACCAAGAAACAAATTCTAACTATGACATAGTAAAACTTACATGAAAGCAGCAGTCTAGTACTGGAGCTGGATGCTGGTAAGAGAGTCGCATATTGTTGGCCACAACATCATACAGACGAACTGAAGTGTCCCAGGATGACACCAGCAGAAACTGACTTGAATTCGGACCAAATTTTGCCGCTGAAATTCCATCTGTTGGAGGGTTCTTTAATTTGAATTCATTTGGTGTTTCCGCCATCTAAAATGAATAATATTATTTTCAAGAGAAACTTTACAATAAATACTTAATACAGGAGTAGTTTGATGTGATAGAAATATAGCTGGCTGCTGCAGGTGATGATGAGGTCATGATCATATATATATACTCAATAGAAAAACAGATGATGGGGATGACTATAATAGCTATATAGTCTAGTGATTGTGAGTTGTGACTGAATAATAGTCACTATCATTCAGTCACAACTCACAATCACTAAGGCTGTAGACACAAGACACTTGATTTTATGTTCTGTCGAAATTTTATAAACATATATATTCTTTATTTTGGAAAGACACAGATCAAAACAAAGTACCTTATACTGTACAGTAATGCAGTATGCAAAAAGAGAAATGTTATGTTACAAATTAAATATAAAGCATCAATATATATCACGGTACACTCTTTTCAGGTCATGCTTTTCTTATTCTTTTTTTTTTTATATCAAGTGAATATCAAGTAGGATGGACTTGTATACGTATGTAGCAGGCATACTGTATGCTATACAGCAAGTAAATTGAACAGGTCGGGGAAACCCCGAGATCGGCGTATAATACCTCGATCGGCCTATTATACGCCGATTGAAGTATGGATTTGTTACTAAAAATAGCTCAAATCAATTTAAACTCATCTTTTTAAAAAATTCTATCCAAGTCGCATTTATTTAGGCATTAAACATTATACAAATACAAAAATTAAATTTATTTGAGTGCGGGAAAGAACTGAAAACAGATGTAATACTTCCGGTCTATATGGCCTATGTTACGATGGTAGTGTTACTACGGCGGCATCAAGTTTCTAAGTAGCCACTGCTTCCATTAAACATATTTCAGCAAAATATTATTTATTTTGTCATAAATTCATGCGACTTGGATAGAAAATTTTAAAAAGATGAGTTTAAATTGATTTGAGCTATTTTTAGTAACAAATCCATACCTCAATCGGTGTATAATAGGCCGATCGAGGTATTATACGCCGATCTCGGGGTTTCCCCGACCTGTTGAAGTTGTTTTGAATTCAACACATTGAGTAATGGCGGAGGTACATGCATGTAATGCTAACTAAAGCAGTTCAAATATATAAAGTGGACTTGATACACAATTCTACTTTTTCTGTATATGGCTGATTTGATATCACTCTTCATAATCATAATTTACATATATATGCGTATGTTACAAGGTATATTGTTTATAAATATCTGTTTCTTGAAAAGCCGGTTACAAACATCAGCCAGAAGCACAATGTCACAAATCATTTAATAAACCAATAGGACTACTGTAGTCAATGTTATGTGCATTCATTGTAAACACCCCATATCAAATAATATATCATTTACTTACCATACAAATAGATATTTTAACAGCAAAATGAGTTGTCAAATGCCGCGTTTTTAAAACAGGAAATAGCTATTTGATTGTAAGTTTCGAAATGGAAGTCGTTTGGTTTTTTTCCGGTTTGTTATTAAAAAGCTGTATTATTTAAGTATATTATGCACTTATTTATTTTACAACAATGGATAACTTATTTATGCATTCCAGTAATAGGAATTGAATGCATTATTTTTTTTTGAGATATTTGACAAAATAATGACGTAATTTAGGTAGCCAATCACAAGTACGATCAAAACGAAAGTAGAAAACCACCTCCTCGTCGTTGAGGCGTCGTTACGGAGAAACCCATTGACGATTCTCAGTCGTCTTTCATTCGATGCTTTTCAGCTGCAAACTAATCAAGCTATATGGTTTATTGAATTGTAGAGGACAACTCCAAACTGCTAAAGACTCTCTGGATTGTTGGTAAGTATTCAAACGAAAGTTTATCATGGTAGGAATTGTCCTTTTAAAAACTGGAAAAAAATGCACAATAGGCAAAGTTCAGATTGGAATTGTTAAATTCGCAGTATTTATATAAAGAATAACCCGATGATTTACGTGATAATGTTATGTTAAGATAACCGATCAAGACATATTACTAGATATATTACAAAATATTAAAAATATTGATATTAATGAAAAATTTGAGTTTTTACTTTCGTTTTTGATTTTCATGCATATGTGTGTGCGTTTATAGAGTGTTGGTCACTTTTGATATTGTTCATCTAACTAAAGTTCCAATCTATACATTATTTAACAAAACATTAACACAATAAAAAATGATAATTTTAAATATATAGTTTTGTAACTATATGTGTTTGAAACCAGTGTTTAACCTACATTTGTACTTTCGTTTTCAGTAGATTATGGAGACATTTTAATTGAGCTCTATCTCAAATTCCACTCGTGCTATCATAGTCGTAGCATGTTTACTGCTACATGTATATATGTTTTATAAAGATGAAGCAAGATCAAAGTTTAAAAATAAAGCAATTGCCAATATTATTTACATGTATAATAAAAATATGTTTTTAGCCTATCTGTTGAGCAATATACTTCCTCCTTATGATTGATGCTTTCAAAATGTCAAAATATATTTGTAAATGAGGAACATTGAGATGTGATTTGGTCATTTAAGAAAGAGAGAGAAGTGAGATGCAATGAATATGATGATAATAATAATAATGATTGATAATAATAATATAATTGTAGCGAAATAGCCGGGGAACTATAATCAAAGTCCCGCAGCCCTCGGTAGATGTCCTCGAGGTAGCGTCAGACACCTGCCACAATACCTGAGTTTAGAATTAAATAGTATGGGTCGTCGAGAAACACAATTCAACACCGTCGTAAAGTTTCAGTCTATGTATTCAGCAACATCAGCAGTGTACAGAGCATATATAAATGGCAACACCGCTCTCGCTTTCATCAGCATACGTAGCAACATCCAGCAAAGTAACACCTAGGCACTCCAACTCGATCTCTCCCTCGAACTTCAACTAACTCTCTGAACTCCACGAACTCCCTCTACTGAACTTCGACTCCGCTCTTGCTTTCAGTTATCCCTTTTATACGAAAACCTGCCGGAGCAGTGCCGGAGCGGTGCACACCTGTGCTGGAGCCTTCCGCTCCGGTGACTTAAATGTGTAAATAACAATGTACATATAACACTTAGAAAAACAATTAGCCGCGAGTAAATGTTGACCATGTGTAGTAAAGATGGGGCATCGCTAGAGCTCCCAGACAGGTCCAGCCATTTGTAGTGGGTAATAGGGATGAGAGGCGATTAATACCTCTCTGACAGGGGGTAATAAACATGAACGGGAGCCTGACAGACGATTACTGCCACGGGCGTGGTGAATTGATTACTTCACGGGATATCATCCCGACGTGTCCCCCCCCCATCTAATTACCAACGGTCAACAGATTGACGGGCTATTAAAATTCCTAAAGCAAAGATGGTATAACAGAAAATAGAAACATACTACACTAGTATAGAAAAATACTACACTATGATAATAAATCAGTGCATATTTTAAAACTATTGACAGAGTACTGAAATGAAAAACGAAAATCTGTAACCCTGACAAAATATCGAAATATTGAAAAAGAAACAAATGTTCAATGCTTAAAATAAAAGGTATACAAATAACATGTTCTTCTGATATTCTTAATTACCTTTGGCTGAACTATAGCTTTGCTAAATTATACTAATTGTAATGTTAAATATTAATACTTTATTGACATTAATTATTTTGATGTTATACAAGTGTATCAGGTACAATGTACGTCACAATAGATATAAAATGGTGCATGATTGTTTCTAGAGAAAAAAAAATACTGTCAGAGCCAAAATTCTTATACTTATTCATAAATAGAAAAAATTTCAGTTTTCACATAATTCTCAAACCATTTAATTATATGACGTTATAAACAAAATCTTATTACACTTGTGATTATCTCATCTGGAATTGTTAACGTAAACTTTATTTATTTTACAACAATTTTGAAAAAAAAATCACCAACTTAACTTATATTAATCACTTTTGTTGGCCCGGATGTGGGTACGTATTAATCACTTTTGTTGGCCCGGATGTGGGTACGTATTAATCACTTTTGTTGGCCCGGATGTGGGTACGTATTAATCACTTTTGTTGGCTCGGATGTGGGTACGTCTTACTGTGGGAGGAAACCCGAATACCGAGGGAAAACCCATGTGGTCAAGCAGGTGACCACATACTTTTTCGCGTCCAATCGGGGAATCAAACCTCAATCACCTGGTACCACTGTGGCACCTGACCACTTGCATCTCATCTGGAATTTCATAAGCAAGTCCAATAATTTGAAATCTACCACTTAATTATCTATAAAAACCTGTGACATCCGATATCAGAGTTATTGATCTTGTTAGATAAAGCCAAATCTTTGATACAATGTCTGACATATCATTGTACTTTGATGGTCATAAATTGAATCAATATCATCATTAAGGAGGAATGTAACAAATAGAATAGCTGAGTATGAAGTACAAATGTAGTTTAAAAAAGATTTAAGGATCTGAGATTTCAGTCACATTGAAGTCTCGTTTCGATCTTACATAAAACGTTTTGTAATATATAACCAAAAAAATGGCTGTTTTATAGCAAGATTGTATCTGAAAAATGTGTCAAAATTTCAGACTTCTTATTTAAGTAGATTTGATTTTAGAAGAATTTTAAAAAATAGTTCACTTTGAAAATTGCTGTCTCTTGCATTTTGTGTAAGGCTCAACATTTTTGGACTTAACTGTTTTTACTAATACCATCATTGCATTGGCAATTTTGAATGTTTTTTATTCATTTTTGCTGCAAAACTTTGCAATGTACAAGTCAATGAAAATAATAAACAACAAAGAGGGAAATTACTCCGGTTTTGCATTTTATTTTCATATTTTATTAGTGTAAATGGAGCACTTAAAAATATTTTCCCGAAAAAACTGAAAAATAATTAATATTAGTTCAGGACAAAAAAGTAAGCACACTGACCCCACATTTTTTTCAGTTTTAGAAAGAAAAACCTTTTCCCATTTGATCTGCAAAATATCTTAAAAAGTTTTTCAGCAGAATTTTTTATATTGGGGAGCATATTTATTTAAATCTAGCAAAAATGGTGAAAATTGAGTATATTATGCTTCAAAATTTAGTGGTAGGGGTTACATGAATTGCTATTCTGGTTAAAAAATAATTGGCTAGAACTTTTAACACCTAAATTTAAAAAGAATATGCTTGTTTTGTCAATTCCAAGAACATTCATACATATCTGATAACACCTTTTCAGAAATTGTTTTGATTTGTTGTGTGTGGTCAAAACAGCAGAATTCAGGTAAAATCACATATCATGTCAAATTTTAATCTTTGATCCACCATAGCTCAAAAAACGAACACACCGAAATATGATTTTATTTTTTCATTTTTTTTTATATCTCTGTATTCTCCCCATTAAATGAGGTATAATATTTAAAAAGTTAGTCATCAGAAAATTTTGACTTTTCACCAGAGCTGATCCTTAACATGATTTTGAAGTGATAAGGTTTTAACTCTTCTGTTATTTTGACAGTTTATCTTAGAAACTCACAGTTTCTATTTTTTTTTTTTTTTTTCTAGATAATTTGTGATGTCATCTGATGAAAGCAAAAATACTGAGGATGCTGCTCAGGAGCAGCGTAGCGAGTCCACTACAGGAGGAACTGCTGAAAGAGGGACGAGGTCAATTATATCTCAGATAGAAAAAAGACAGTCAAATCGGCAAAGGTCTGATAAACAGAAAGACAATGTCGGCAATGCTTGGACTTCTGCTTTACGAGGATGTATTCCAAATTATCCGGAAAGTATGTATAGTACAAATGAAAATTTAGAAATTAGAAGAGAAGAATCAAGTGATAGTCTGACAATGGAGGAGAAAAGTGATGATGATGATATGAAAGGAGATATATATGTTATACCACCTTTAAAAAAGCCACAACCAATCCCTCCAAAACCTCCTGAGAAACAAAAATATACTGATATGGCTGAGGAACCTCTGACAGCCGCCGTTCAAACAACTGCAGGTGGCAACACCAACATACAGTCACCTGAAGGTGGCAGCACCAACATACAGTCACCTGAAGGTGGCAGCACCAACATTCAGTCACCTGAAGGTGGCAGCACCAACATTCAGTCACCTGAAGGTGGTAGTGCCAGCATACAGTCACCTGAAGGTGGCAGCACCAACATTCAGTCACCTGAAGGTGGCAGCACCAACATTCAGTCACCTGAAGGTGGCAGCACCAACATTCAGTCACCTGAAGGTGGCAGCACTAACACACAGTCACCTGAAGGTGGCAGCACTAACACACAGTCACCTGAAGGTGGCAGCACCAACATACATCAAACTGAAGGTGGCAGCACCAACATACATCAAACTGAAGGTGGCAGCACCAACATACATCAAACTGAAGGTGGCAGCACCAACATACAGTCACCCAAAGGTGGCAGCATCAATATACATCCTATTGAAGGTGGCAGCACCAACACACAGTCACTTGAAGGTGGCAGCACCAACATAAAACCACCTGAAGATAGCAGCACCAACATAAAACCACCTGAAGGTGGCAACACCAACATAAAACCACCTGAAGTTGAAAGTATTGAACTTGATTCCAAGGGAAGACCTGATAAGAAAACTGAGGAAATGGAAAGATCACAAATGAAACCACCTGAAATTCTTTCTGACAGGCCTAAACTGTTAAGATTTATTGTTGATGGAGGATCAGTTCCAGAACGATCAAGATCTGCAGACAGGATCATACCAAAGAAATTTGACGAAGATACTAAATCTCTAGATATGCAGCCTTCGACTAAAGACGTTTCTTCAGGAGTTGTACTGGAGAAAAGAAAATCTATCCAGGAAATGTTGCATATATTTGAAAAATCAGAGCCAAGTAAACCTGTACCCAAACAGAGGCCAGATCCTAATAAAGACAAATCAAAAACACCAAGCCCTGACAAAGACTCATTTAGGCCGTCAGGCTCTGAAAAGCAGACTCAAATCTCTGACAAGAAAAATACCTTTGACTGTGACAAAGATACATCCAGGACCCCAGGCAACACTGCTGGTGGGCATCCATTAAATGAGGAAATAGATAAAGATAGAGAGGAGGAGGAGGAGGAGGATAGTTATGAAACTGCAGAAGAAGATCAGAATGAAGATAGCCAGAGAGACTCCAGAGAAGTAGAGGGAGCTACAGTCTTTCCTTCTCAATCTGTTGTCCAGTTAACAACTTCACAAGGGACAGACATCAGTGACAACGACGTTGCCAGCATGCGGTCTGATACCTCAGAGGGTCTAGGCTCAGATAATATAGAAAGTGTGACAAGAAGTTATGTTATGGCTAATTCAGCAGCTTCAAGTCTAAATCAGCCTCCATCTCAGCCTGCTCAACAACAACCTGTTATACTTGAAGGGGACCAGTCAATAATACAGGAAAACACTGAACTAGACGACCAAGGAGCTACTCCTGTACCAACAGTACAGCAACAAACCGTCCCTCAACAAGCTACATCAGTAACAGAGACGATATCGCAACATATGGAACAGCAAGGTAGACATGGACCCACACCACCAACTGAAAGTCATCATATCCACCAAGAAAACCCCCCTGAAGTTCTAGTTATGTATGGAGGACAATACCAAAGTCAAGGAGAAAAGGAATTTCATCAACAGGCAGTACATGAAGAACAATATCAAGATCAACATTTTCAGTCACCATATTCTCAAGGTTACCCAACTCAGCCACCTCACTCTCAAGGTCAACCAACTGAGCCACTTCACTTTCAAGGTCACCCATCTCAGCCCCCTCACTCTCAAGGTCAACCAACTCAGATACTACAGAGTGAAGGTTACCCAACTTGGACACATCACTCTCAAGGACATCCAAATCAGCCACCTCAGCAACTAATACAGCCACCTCATTTTCAAGGTCAGCCAACACAGCCACCACACTCTCAAGATCAAACTTTTCAGCCACCACACTCTCAAGGTCAAACTTTTCAGCCACCACACTCTCAAGATCAAACTTTTCAACCACCACACTCTCAAGATCAAACTTTTCAACCACCATATTCTCAAGGTCAACATCAATATTTTTATCAACATCAGCATCTGCAGCATTACTCTGGAATGTTGGATGGAAACTTTGGAAAGATATCCCCACAACAACACCATATGTATGATCCCCAGCACTATCACATGTATGGCCCACCTGGAGTTGACAAACCACACACAATGGAAGAAGATCATTTGCATCAGGAACATGAAAGAGGGACACAAAATCCTCAGGTACACCAACAGAACCCTTCTGCTAAAAAGTTACAGGTGAAACAAGAGAAAAAACCAGAGGAGAAACCAAAGGGTAAACCAAAGGAGAAACCAGAGGGGCAACCGAAGGGACAACCAAAGGGGCAACCAAAGGGGAAACTAAAGGATAAACCAGAGGGGCAACCAAAGGGGAAACTAAAGGATAAACCAGAGGGGCAACCAAAGGGGAAACCAGAAGAGAAACCAAAGGAGAAACCAAAGGAGAAACCAAAGGAGAAACCGGAGGGGAAATCGAAAGGGAAACCAAACATAGGTAAGTACCCCAGTGTTCACATGCTGTAGGCATTTAAATATTCATTCTTCAGTAGACAACTATAAATAAACTTATTATGAAGTCCTGCAAGTAATGACAGCACACTTGTGTGACTTGGATCATTCAGAGTTGTACTACATGTTTAAACTTGTAAAGAAATAGGAACATTTCTTGGAAACATAACTAAGGCACTGATGTAAGATCTCTACAGAAAGTACTTCGTAAAATGACTGAGAGACAGTCAATATGAACTCTTAAAAGTTCAGGAAATTGCTCTTCAAGCTTGTAATAGTTTACTGATTCTGCTTTGAGGTAAAATACTTTCTCAGATATTTTTTAAATATCAGATCAATAGAAATTACAAGTACCCATGAATGATGCGTTCAGCTTTCTTTTCTTTTTATTTACAGATGAAAAAAGGAAAAAAGATGTGGCTAAATCCAAGGTAAAACTCTTTCATTTTGATATCAAACACTGTTTAAGTACTTTATCTTGTATTTCAAATACTCAGTTTTTAGCTTACCTAGTCCAAAGAGAACTGGTGTATTTATGCCATAGTGCATCTATCCGTCAACTTTTCCTTTAAATCTGTATATAAAATAATCTATAGATGTAGATATATAAATAAACATGTTATGATATCTGAAGTCTAACACATTGTATATGTTTCTGTAGTAGATATCTATTATTCTGTTCTATGTCATTGCAGAAGCCAGAAAAATCCTATGTGTGTGTGAAAGGACTGGCTGCCAAAACAGGGTTAGATACACTGTGGCTGTTTCTAGAGAACAAATCAGGCGGTGATGTTGACAAGTCATCCATCTTCTTCACCAGTGACAAGAATATGGCAGTTGCTACTCTCCTTCATACTCCAGCTAGTAAGGGCTACATTGTTATGGTCACTTAACACTCAACTTTACCTTGTAATATCCTTATCAATTTATATATATTTAATGAAACTAGTATTACTTCAAATAATCATTAACAGGGATCAATCTTGGTTTGATCTACTATCATTTATGAGGAGCATTCTACGGTTAGTTAAAATTTCTCCCAGGAAGCTAAAGAAATCCCCTTTGGAGCTAAATATAGCTTGTTTTCAATATAGTTTTTTTTCTTCAAAATTTTCCTCATTGTGATTTTCCTACTGTCAATTTGGATGGTTGAAGATACATTACTTTTCACAATACATTTTCATAATTTCTGTATATTCCAATTTGATTATCAAAAATCTACAATTTGGCTCAAAAACCATGTTTTACTGAAGTTTAAAAGACAATTGTTTTTTCACTATAAGTACTTTTTTCTAGAAATTGATGACAGTTTTTGCCTTAATGACAATTGTCAAATTCTCCCAAAACATCTACAATCTTTCCCTTTTCTGACAAAGAGCAGTTTCCCCAAAAACATAGATTGGTCCCTGATTGAATTTTTTGTCATTTTTCATTAATGATTTTACTGGAACTAAGAATCCCACAAAAAAATGGATTAAGATATATTCCATATTGATATCACTATGGTGACTACTTTATAAAACATTTTCTTTTCAGACTTTGAAGAATTCAAGAAAAAATGCCACCAGAAAAATTTAGAAGGCGCCAGTGTCGAAGTCTGTTTGGTACCAGCTCCAGTCACTGTGATTGTGAGCTCAGAACAACATCTACCTTCCGATAGGGAACTGAAGGCACATTTCGAACAGGACAAGTTTGGAGGGGTCAAAGTAAAAAATATCAAGATGACTGAAGATGGCTGCTACAGAGTGGACTTTAAGGACAATACTGGTAAGCTAAAGGCTATTGGTTCAATTTAATATATTTACATTTAGTACCACAGTCTCTCATTGCCTCATGTATGTCCCATGTATGTCCATTATGTCCTGTCTTATGTCCCATGTATGTCCAGTGTGTCCTGTCTTATGTCCCATGTCTGTCCATTGTACCCTGTCTTATGTCCCATGTCTGTCCATTGTACCCTGTCTTATGTCCCATGTATGTCCATTGTGTCCTGTCTTATGTCCCATGTATGTCCAGTGTGTCCTGTCTTATGTCCCATGTCTGTCCATTGTACCCTGTCTTATGTCCCATGTATGTCCATTGTGTCCTGTCTTATGTCCCATGTCTGTCCATTGTGTCCTGTCTTATGTCCCATGTATGTCCAGTGTGTCCTGTCTTATGTCCCATGTCTGTCCATTGTACCCTGTCTTATGTCCCATGTATGTCCATTGTGTCCTGTCTTATGTCCCATGTCTGTCCATTGTGTCCTGTTTTATGTCCCATGTCTGTCCATTGTGTCCTGTCTTATGTCCCATGTCTGTCCAATATGTCCTATCTTATGTCCCATGTCTGTCCATTGTGTCCTGTCTTATGTCCCATTTCTGTCCAATCTGTCATGTCTTCTTATGTCCCATGTCTGTCCATTGTGTCCTGTCTTATGTCCCATGTCTGTCCATTGTGTCCTGTTTTATGTCCCATGTCTGTCCATTGTGTCCTGTCTTATATCCATGTCTGTCCATTGTGTCCTGTCTTATGTCCCAGTCTGTCCATTGTGTCCTGTCTTATGTCCCATGTCTGTCCATTGTGTCCTGTCGTATGTCCCATTTCTGCCCATTGTGTCCTGTCTTATGTCCCATTTCTGTCCATTGTGTCCTGTCTTATGTCCCATGTCTGTCCAATATGTCCTATCTTATGTCCCATGTCTGTCCATTGTGTCCTGTCTTATGTCCCATGTCTGTCCATTGTGTCCTGTCTTATGTCCCATGTCTGTCCAATCTGTCATGTCTTCTAATGTCCCATGTCTGTCCATTGTGTCCTGTCTTATGTCCCATGTCTGTCCATTGTGTCCTGTCTTATGTCCCATGTCTGTCCAATCTGTCATGTCTTCTAATGTCCCATGTCTGTCCATTGTGTCCTGTCTTATGTCCCATGTCTGTCCAATCTGTCATGTCTTCTAATGTCCCATGTCTGTCCATTGTGTCCTGTCTTATGTCCCATGTCTGTCCATAATGTCCTTTCTTATGTCCCATGTCTGTTCATTGTGTCCTGTTTTTTGTCCCATGTCTGTCCATTGTGTCCTGTCTATGTCCCATGTCTGTCCATTGTTTCCTGTCTATTTCCCATGTCTGTCCATTGTGTCCTGTGTTATGTCCCATGTCTGTCCATTGTGTCCTGTGTTATGTCCCATGTCTGTCCATTGTGTCCTGTCTATGTCCCATGTCTGTCCATTGTGTCCTGTCTTATGTCCCATGTCTGTCCATTGTGTCCTGTCTTATGTCCCATGTCTGTCCATTGTGTCCTGTCTTATGTCTGTCCATTGTGTCCTGGTTTTTGTCCCATGTATGTCCATTGTGTCATCTTTTGGTTGTGGAAATTTTACCTTTCAAGTTGAAACAAGCCTGTCTTTTACGTAAATCAATTCCAGAGTTTTTGAGATGAGTTTTCACACTTTTTCTCATAAATATGAGCTGTGTGATGAACAGTGTCAATATATTATATATAATGGAATTGATTAACCTTGTTAAATAATTTCCATATTACATTAAAACTAATGTAAGATCCTCTATATTCCACATGCACAATGTACTGTATAGCACTTTTAATGTAGGGGGGAGGGGGGAGTCAATGTTTCGTTGAGTTATATTATCATGGAGTAAGGATGCGATACTATATGACACATCTCTGTAATGTTTGTGTACCAGTTGTGTTAATTTTTTCCTGTGTTTAGAATTCCATGATTTTTGTGGAAATGTGAATATAGTGATAATAAAAAACCCACAATCACTATACAGTATTGACTGATGTTTACTTACAGCTTTGGAGAAAGTTTGTCACAGCCCCTACCCACACAGGATACAAGGGACAAGTCTGTGTGTGACCGCACTCTATGAGTGTGAATTCGGGGAGATCTGGGAAATTGACAAACACAAAGTATGCATCCCTGAGGACACTGAACTGACACATGATGACAACCATAAACTGGTACTGGTAAAGAAATATCAACATGTTACGGATTTATTGAAATCAAAACTGAAGCCGAAGCATGCAAAGCTCAAGGTCACAGATCAACTTTGTGTGGAGTGTACAATGGACCAAATGACCGTAGATGTTCGCCGTCTCGTAAAAGTTTGGGAACCAGACATCAAGGAAATCTGGAAGGAATTTATTGATGAGACTGTACAGCAAAGAGAAATTCTGGTCAAATCAGAAGTTTGGAAGCTTCTTATTGATCATATCAGAGAGCACCAAGAGCACACAACTGTTCATGTGGACTACAAGGAGTACCAGGGAGATGTGAGGCTGGTCGTTGTCGGGGTCGAATCAATGTTTAGCACTGTCACCGAAAACATACATCACCACAAAGAATCCATTGAAAATGCTATAGAAAGAAAAAAACAAATCACTACAATCACAAAGAGCTTCAAACCCTTAGAAATCCGACTTCTAGGCCGATTAGAAATCTTAACACAAGTGAACCGTCTGGATGATGATTTAAATGTGACAGGAAATGAAGAGTTTGGTACTATAACTTTTAACGGTGTTATGGAAGATATTGACACAGCTCAAACCGTCATAGCTGAGACGGCACAGCAGTTTCATATATGGACAATTCAGGAAGACAATGAAATGAACAAGGACCAAGTGAGACTCCTACAGAACCCTGAAGTTCTTGAAATGTTAAAAGTGAAGTTTTCAGAACACAAACTGGTTGTAGAATTTGACTTGAAAGGTGATACACTAAAGGTCGGCACAGTGTCACCAATTGCAGGCAAAAACGTGACCAAGATTATACAGGAAACTGTCCTTATTTCTGATGTGCCATTGACAGAAAGAGAAAAGATTGAAGTTCTGAACACTGATGCCTGGAGGCACCTGTGTCGTCAAACAGAAAGACAAAACAATGGTCAAGTTATCATTTCCACAAAGACGGATTATGGATTCTCTGTGGCCTCTATAGATGTTGTTCATCAGGACACCCTGAGAGAACTGTTGGACTTCACAGACGATCACGCCACGTACAATGATACATATGACATGAAGGATGAGAATAAAAGGAAATTTTTTAAAAAACATTACTCACAGGAAATCAAAGAAATGGAATTTGAACTGTCATCCATGTGTGTATCCATAAAAATTCTGGACAAAAGACTGGCTCTGACTGGCACCAGGATGGGCATCAAACAAGCCAAGGACAGACTCATAGAATTCGAGAAAAGAATCGAAACAAAACAACACAACATACAGAAGTATGGTATCAGCACTGTTATTTCCTCCGACAATCCGGATATGTTCTCTGGAATCGAGAATGCTACTTCAACTATTGTAATACAGAAGGATACCATGACCCAAATCTACTCAAGGTCACAGGGGTCAAGTGATGAGGATGAGGATGAAGAGGACTTCTATGGAACCGAGGAAAGTCACACATGGGGCCGAACAGGCCGCAAGGGTCATACAGGTAGGCTGTGTAGAGAATTTAAATCAGAAACAATTACTATTATGGTTTAGCAAACTGAAAGAAAGTACTGTATTTGGAAAAAAAGAAAGAAACTTATTTGAAGTGCTACATCACTAACTAAGAGTAATAATAATGATACACTGAAAACAAGAACAGATCGATAGTTGTATATTTTAATAGAATACCAAAACTTACAGTATTACCACCTTCAAAAAGTTTGAGCTTCTAATTTTCATCTTTTGGATTTAAAGTATTTACATGTATACAGTAAATAATTTATTGCTTAGCCAAGAAATAATTTATAATAATTTATCTTATAAATGAAATTTTTTTAGGAAGCTGTTACATGTATATTTTTTTTTATTTAAGTTTTACTATCAAATTGCTACTTCTTCTTCATGCAAAAGTGGATTTCAACCAAATTTGGTCTGAAACATAATTGGAGGACGGCAATCATAATTTGTATCAATGAGGCTGGTTTAACACCTGGGGACAAGAGGCAAAGCCTCAAAATGTTATCATGCACCACAAATTTGGTCTGAAACATCATTGGGGGACGGAAATCATAATTTATATAATTGTCGAGGCTAGCTCGTTCAATCCCTTGAGAGAGAGTGGCGGGATCTCAAAAGGGGAACTTTGTTGAAATTTTGTTTAAAAGCACTACTCTAGGTATTGCCTGCATTGGATTACAACTAAATTTGGTCTGAAACATCATTGGCGAAAGGCGATAATATTTTATATAAATCAGATTAGTTCTACCCCTGAGGGCAGAGGGGTCGGGCCCTAATAGGGGATCTTTGCTGAAATCTTCTTGAAAACACTACTTCTCCTTCATGCCTGAGTGGATTACAACCAAATTTGGCCTGAAACATCATTAGAAAGGGCAATCATAATTTATATAAATGAGGCTTAAAAGTTAGATTCCTTGGGACAGTGGTAGGGGTTTCAAAAAGTGAACTTTGCTTAAAATTTAACCTTAAAACATTACTCTTCCTTAATGCTTCATTGAATTACACTTCAATTTGGCCTGAAATAATATTGGCAAATGGCAATCATATTTTAAATAAGTACAGTTAGTTTGACGCCCGGGGACAGAGAGGTGAAGTCTTGGCTTTAAATGTTTTTGATGATTATAATGACAAGTCGTTTTCCACTGCTGACCAAAACTATCATTATGAAAATCAAATTCTTGGTATTTTATGGCAAATAATGTGAACATAACAGTTATCATTCTCCATGTTGTAAATCTTAAGTCTGTAGTCAGATAACCATTTAATAGGCCCATGGGCCTCTTGTCGTGAGAAGCAGTATATATACACTAACTGTCAGCTATAAATTGCTATTTGATAGAAATATGTTAACATATTGTCTTGTGGGTAAAATGTTTATCCATTATCTGTTAAAATGGTATGACTGACCTGTTGATATGGTTTATATAACAGGGATGTTGGGTACACTCCCAGAAGTCACAGCACCAAAACCTCCTGTTACCAAGGCAACAAGTGAGCAACCGGTAGTAACATGTAAAAATGGCCTGAAAATCAAACTCATCAGAGGAGAGATAGGGAAAGAGAAGGTAAGGATCTACATATTATCTAATGAAAAAGACATCATTGTGTAATATTTAAAGTAAT
The DNA here is from genome assembly GCF_902652985.1 of Pecten maximus. Taxonomy (NCBI): domain Eukaryota; kingdom Metazoa; phylum Mollusca; class Bivalvia; order Pectinida; family Pectinidae; genus Pecten; species Pecten maximus. The sequence goes on from NC_047026.1 coordinate 18,933,119, forward strand.
CAAATTAAACAGTGTAGATTTTTAAAATATTCAATGATAAAGTTAGGCATGATGTTCAATGGTAAAATTAGCTTAATATTCCATGGTAAATTATTGCCATCATATTCCATTGTAAAATTGTCAAATATCATATTCCATAATAAATTATTAACATATTATTTTTTGGTAAATATTGACATGCTATTCAATGGTAAATATTGACATGATATTTAATGGTAAATATTGACATGATATTCAATGGTAAATATTGACATGATATTCGATGGTAAATATTGATATGATATTCAATGGTAAATATTGATATGATATTCAATGGTAAATATTGACATGATATTCAATGGTAAATATTGATATGATATTCAATGGTAAATATTGACATGATATTCAATGGTAAATATTGACATGATATTCAATGGTAAATATTGACATGATATTAAATTGTTAATATTGACATGATATACTATTCCAAGACAAATATTTGAAGAAATATTAATGGTAAATATTGATATGATATCAATAAACAATATTGACATATTTCAATGGTGGAATCCGCTTAATGTTCAATGGTAAAGATCAGGATTATGTTCATTAGTTTGTCATATATTTAAATGATTTAGGTTTATTTTTTGTTAATTGTAACTGAATTGTAATTTTGTTCCTGAAGTCTGTAGCTAAATACACATTTCTTTAGGCTGATGTCCTGATCATATCCACTAGTCAGGACCTCAAACTGGAAAAGGGAGGAGCAGGGAAGAGTCTGGTAAAGTATGGAGGGCCAGGATTACAGGCCGAACTTCAGGCTAACTATTCGGCCAAGATCAACCATGGAGAAGTAATCGCAATCGGTCCTGGAAAACTCAAGTGTAAGCAGGTCTTTCTGTCTAATCTGCCTGATTGGGAAAAAGACAAGAATAACAAACCATTGGTAGGTATTGTAACATATTTATCAACCAATGAAAGGGATTGTAACATAAGTGCCCACCAATAACATGTATTTTGATATAATTATGTTCCAGCCAATAGCAGTTATTATTACATATGTATCAACCAATTATATTTATTTTTACATATAGACTATACAATGGTAGAAGTTGTTTTATGTTGAATAGCAAGTGTTAATTGCTTTCTTCAGGGATTGGGAAGAAAATTAGACAAAACTTAAAAGGAGAGAAAGTCTTATAACAGATTTGGACTTGATTGAACATCAGATTTGAGGTTTGGGACTGAATTATGATTTCATCCTGGGTTTTTTTCATCTATAGAGGTACAAACAGCTGGACCAGTTGGACCAAAGTTATTTGTTTATGAAATAATGACGGACCCAAAGATTTTACGCTACTTTTGGAGATGTCTTGACAAAGATTTCAAGGCCTGTTTAAATATCTACAGGTCTGTCAAGATTTATACCTGAAATGCTACAATTTAAAAATTGATGAACTGGTTTGTCCACATAAAGGAACAGGCCAGAGGTCTAAGACAATTTCCTTGTTATGTGTCCTGTTTGAACTTGTATTCTGCTGAAAGTGGCCTTGATAGCTCAAGGTGCATGGTCCGAGGCCTCGATAGCTCAAGATGCATGGTCCGAGGCCTCGATAGCTCAAGGTGCATGGTTGCATGGGCATTCCCTACTCAAATCTGTTTGTGTTTCTGGGGAATCTGAAAAGGTCTGTGTTGCAGTGGTTGTGTCCTTGAGCAAGACACTTGTATACCCTAATTGCTCTGGATGCCATACGACGGGCCTCCCATATGTTGTTCAGTGAGGTAGTCACCAACTACAACAAGAAGACCCCGCCTCAAATTGACCCTGGTTCATGGGGCGATAAACCCAACAACTAAACCAGCAAACAAACAAAGCTTGAAATAGGTAGAAATAACAGACTATATAAATATATAATATATGCGTCTCTAATGGAAACAATGGTAAAAAGATAAAATCTCTTCTCAGGTAATCACCAAGGTCGTCCTGGAGTGTTTGAACAAGGCCTCTAGAGCAAATTACAGTTCAGTCAAGATTGTGGCCCTGGGAACGGGTGCCCTAAAGTATCCTCCACAGACTGTTGCCGAGGTTATGTATGATGCTGTCCGTGAGTTTGATGCCAAGGGAACCAGTTCAGTCTTACTGGTGACGTTTGTACTCTACAGTGGTGACCATCGAACCATCAGTGTAAGCTAAATCAATCAGTTTCTTCAGAAAAGAACACCTGCCCCTTTTAACAGTAGGTTTAGGGATTTTTAAAGAAATCCACTTCCCCTATGAAATAATTTTGTAATGTCTACTTTCCCTTCTCTTAACTTCTTGTACCTTCAAGGAGCAAATGATTCCAATTTTCATTTTTCATTAAAATTTAGTTGAGACAATGAGGACTTCTACAAGAATTATTTAATTTATTTCAAAACATTGTACTTGATTTCTGAATTATTCTTCTGAAGTTCAATCTCAACCTGAATCAAAATATTCAATATGGTCACTACTGACAATCTTGGATTTTAATACCTATGTGAAAGGAAGCTTTGATAATCATGTAATTTCCTGATGCCTAGTAAATTATTTGTATTGTTTGTTTTCTGTAGGACTTAATACATGTAACAAAGAAATTGATGTCATCTTTTTTCCTTTGACTTCTATGGTATCACTGTAAATCACCTAGATTTTTTTAATACTTTATTTCACAAATTTACCTCTTTAGACATATTCGCAAATGTATGATTTTGTGAAAGCTGATCTAGAATGAATTTCAATTCGTGATTGATTAGCTATTAGAGCCATTGACTTTGCAAGATTCCTATATCGGCAGCTGATAGCTTGGTTGCCATCCCAAGGTGTTATTTTTGTACAAATAATCGCGAAGGATTTTAATTCATGATTGACTCTCCTAGCGTATTAACGCAAAAATAAATCCCTCGTGAACTATAAGTGATTCACAGTATATTTTTGAAAAAAAATCATGGCAATGTTATTTACTTATTTTGTTTATTTTTAGGCTTTTGAGGATGAGGAATACAAACAGATTCATCCTGGGAGACAAACAGGTCAGTGTTATATTGATAATATATATATTGTCATTGAATGGTAATAAGAATGAACTGGAAATAGCAACCTCATATTTTATTCCCTAAGCACTGTTACCAATAGGCTAATGGGATTTTGATTTACCACCAGGTGGAGCTAAGAAGACAATTTATACTCACAACTTTATATGTATACTTTCTTTGATCCTGAAAGACCAACACAACTCAAGTTCTGAATAAAAACTCCAATACAGCTTCTTAATCTTCTATAGCTTAATCTCACCAATTTTTCATAATTATGAAAAAAAAAAACAGAAAAATACAAAATAATCAATTTTGCAATAAAGCCACCTAAACTGCCTATATTAAGTGTCTTGTACTTCATACTGATTTGATCATTAACAACTTACTGTTGGTGTGATGAATTTGTGACCCAGGGCCGAGTGTACCATTGGACACAAAACATGGGATCAAAATCACACTGGTCAAGGGACTAATGGACAAACAAACAGTGAGTAAAATCTTTTATTACCATGACAGCCGCCTAGCGGTCAAACATGTCAACAACCTCTAGACGACAATAAAGAAGATACATTTTCTTGGATGTTGAGAAGCCTTTATTTCTATGCATTATAGTCTACATAATTTAACTATCAGTAAATATGTAATTTTTAAATTGACATTCTTTTGAAAGACAATATTGAAAATTGAAAATTATTTATGGGACTTTTGAACCTCGATTTCTATCTACATTTCTTCCGACCCTTAACATCACTGACAAGTCCTACAGGGACGAAACAGCTGTATGATGTCCCTAGCATCACTGATGAGTCCTACAGGGACGAAACAGCTGTATGATGTCCCTAGCATCACTGACGAGTCCTAGAGGGACGAAACAGCTGTATGATGTCCCTAACATCACTGACGAGTCCTAAAGGGACGAATTAAACAGCTGTATGATGTTCCTAGCATCACTGATGAGTCCTACAGGGACGAAACAGCTGTATGATGTCCCTAGCATCACTGACGAGTCCTAGAGGGACGAAACAGCTGTATGATGTCCTTAGCATCACTGATGAGTCCTAGAGAAACGAAACAGCTGTATGATGTCCCTAGCATCACTGACGAGTCCTAGAGGGACGAAACAGCTGTATAATGACCCTAACATCACTGACGAGTCCTAGAAGGACGAAACAGCTGTATGATGTTCCTAGCATCACTGAGGAGTCCTAGAAGGACAAAACAGCTGTATGGTTCAATATAATTAATTTTTGGCACAATGCTGTAGCTAGCTCTCCATTAGTATTTAAAGATACTATTGTCTTCGATGTTATTATTACAATCCTTTAGGTGGACGTGATGGCTTGTGCCACATCAAAGAACCTCGACATGGGCGGGGGGGTGGCAACAGCGATTGCCAAGGCTGCGGGACCAGACATCATACAGGCTGACTGTAAAGCTAAGTATCCGTCAGGAATAGAGTTTGGAGGTCTGGCTGTCATCACCAACGGCAACCTGAAGACATGTAAATCCATCTATCTGATTTCCTTACCAGGCTGGAAGAATCAGGATGGCACTAAGCGCAATGATGCAGATAAAGTAAGTTACAAATACTATTGTATATTGAAAACTTTTGTCCACTGTCTATTGAATTTCACCCCAATAAGAATTTTTCCTGAATTAATTTGAAATGAACAGTGGATGACTAAAACTAAACTAAAAAGTTGGTGATATTGTTTGTTTCACCACACAGTTGCTCAACACAGCAGTTACAGCTTGCCTACAGAAGGCGGCCCAGTCAGGGATGAAATCCGTGGCCTTCCCTGCCTTTGGTACAGGACAGGTGGCGTACCCCAACGACACAGTCGCCAAACTCATGTACAGCTGTGTGATAGACTTCGCTACAAAGAACACAGGCACATCCCTAACTGATGTCAGATTTGTGCTTCATCAGAAGGACTGGAAAACAATCATGGTATTTAATTCTTTTTCCTGTTAGACTAATAAAACAATATTGGGTACTTTATGATGAAAAATACTGCAAAAAAACAATTTTATGTCGTTAAAATGTGGCCTCTCTAGAGGGTGGCAACCTTGTCATAAGTAACCATCCGGGAATGTACAATTACTTCCTACCATGTTTTACTTACATACATCTTGTTTGATGCCCTTATTTTAATACTTCATACACATCACCTATGAGTGGCCTTCTCATTGTCACATTAGTTAATATATTTCATTCATCCTGTATTTAAGCCTAGGGGGCCAAAACATTAACTTTGACTCCAGCATTGGGTGCAGGTTTTGGGTGTTGTTGGTTGGGTTTATTACCAGACATGGGCTTATTGCTGGATAAATAAGGTATTTGTTTGGTGTTGGATGTTGATCGGTGGGTTTCTTACCAGACATGGGCTTATGGCTGCTTAAATGTGGTATTTGTTATTTGTTGAGTGTTGTTGGTTGGGATTATTACCAGACATGGACTTATTGCTGGATAAATATGGTATTTGTTTTGTGTTAAGTATTGTTGGGTGGGCTTATTACCAGACATGGTTATGTGGAAAAATAACTGGCATTGATCTGAGCAATCAATCTTATAACTACATATGTAGCCTTAACCCAAAGAAAGAAAACACCTGCAAATTTGAAATTTCTTATAGATTTCATTGTTATATCAGGGAGTTTAACCATCAATTTTTCAGGCTTTTGAGAATGAAATGCACACAAGGCAGCCATCAAAGCCTTACAGCAGTGTTCCTCACAGTAAGTACAAACTGTAGATGTATTATCCTGTAAAAGTGGGATGTATAAAGTTACCTTTAAACAGGCTCAGGCTAGAAGGAATTCCCCTTTAGCCTATTGATTAGATTTAGCCTTAGAGAGTGAAAGGTCACTAGTTTGAGCCCTAGTGTACAGAGTGAGAGGTTGATAGTTTGAGCCCTAGTGTACAGAGTGAGAGATTGATAGTTTGAGCCCTAGTGTACAGAGTGAGAGGTTGATAATTTGAGCCCTAGTGTACAGAGTGAGGGGTTGATAGTTTGACCCCTAGTGTACAGAGTGAGAGGTTGATAGTTTGACCCCTAGAGTACAGAGTGAGAGGTTGATAGTTTGACCCCTAGTGTACAGAGTGAGAGATTGATAGTTTGACCACTAGTGTACAGAGTGAGAGGTTGATAATTTGAGCCCTAGTGTACAGAGTGAGGGGTTGATAGTTTGACCCCTAGTGTACAGAGTGAGATGTTGATAGTTTGAGCCCTAGTGTACAGAGTGAGAGGTTGATAGTTTGACCCCTAGTGTACAGAGTGAGAGGTTGATAATTTGACCCCTAGTGTACAGAGTGAGAAGTTGATAATTTAAGCCCCAAATGTACAGAGTGAGAGGTTGATAGTTTGAGCCCTAGTGTACAGAGTGAGAGGTTGATAATTTGAGCCCTAGTGTACAGAGTGAGGGGTTGATAGTTTGACCCCTAGTGTACAGAGTGAGAGGTTGATAGTTTGACCCCTAGTGTACAGAGTGAGAGGTTGATAATTTGACCCCTAGTGTACAGAGTGAGAGGTTGATAATTTAAGCCCCAAATGTACAGAGTGAGAGGTTGATAGTTTGAGCCCTAGTGTACAGAGTGAGAGGTTGATAATTTGAGCCCTAGTGTACAGAGTGAGGGGTTGATAGTTTGATCCCTAGTGTACAGAGTGAGAGGTTGATAGTTTGACCCCTAGTGTACAGAGTGAGAGGTCGTTAGTTTGAGCCCTAGTGTACAGAGTGAGAGATTGATAGTTTGAGCCCTAGTGTACAGAGTTAGAGGTCGTTAGTTTGAGCCCTAGTGTACAGAGTGAGAGGTTGATAGTTTGAGCCCTAGTGTACAGATTGAGAGGTTGATAGTTTGAGCCCTAGTGTACAGAGTAAGAGGTTGATAGTTTGAGCCCTAGTGTACAGAGTTAGAGGTCGTTAGTTTGAGCCCTAGTGTACAGATTGAGAGGTTGATAGTTTGAGCCCTAGTGTACAGAGTAAGAGGTCGCTAGTTTGAGCCCTAGTGTACAGAGTGAGAGGTTGATAGTTTGAGCCCTAGTGTACAGAGTGAGAGGTTGATAGTTTGAGCCCTAGTGTACAGATTGAGAGGTTGATAGTTTGAGCCCTAGTGTACAGAGTGAGAGGTTGATAGTTTGAGCCCTAGTGTACAGATTGAGAGGTTGATAGTTTGACCCCTAGTGTACAGAGTGAGAGGTTGATAGTTTGACCCCTAGTGTACAGAGTGAGAGGTTGATAGTTTGACCCCTAGTGTACAGAGTGAGGGGTTGATAGTTTGACCCCTAGTGTACAGAGTGAGGGGTTGATAGTTTGACCCCTAGTGTACAGAGTGAGAGGTTGATAGTTTGAGCCCTAGTGTACAGAGTGAGAGGTTGATATTTTAACCCCTAGTGTACAGAGTGAGAGGTTGATAGTTTGAGCCCTAGTGTACAGAGTGAGAGGTTGATAGTTTGAGCCCTAGTGTACAGAGTGAGGGGTCCATAGTTGTAGTCCCAGTGCAGCAGGATCTTTTTCATTACTCCTTCCTTTTTACAGATTTGGTACCAATGGCCAATCCAATTATACTATAGCTATGTAGGAAATTGAGAGGCATCCTTGCAGCTTAATAACCGGGGTTGATAAGGGACAAAAAAAAAGTGGAAAATCACAGAGAGTTTATAGTCTGACTTTACTAGCTCAGGCTAGTGGGAATTTCCCTTTTGCCAAGAAGTAGGACATGTGTGTGAGAGTGAGAGGTCACTATATCAAGTTCCAGTGTGGGCAGAATGGTTTCCATAACTCCTTCCTATTATTCTTATCAACTTTGTTGAAACATTCAAATGACTTCTTATTATGTTTATATTCTTACTTTTTGTGCATTGTGTATATCATATTTCTATTATTTGCAGAATCTTTCTTTACAAAAGCAAACAGACTCCAGGTATCAATAGAAACATGCAGTATTGCTGAATTCAAGGTGAGTGGAAATAATTTGTCCCCAGAGGCAAGATGATCTGATTTCAGTGATTTTCTCACCGGGACCATTCTACTTAACTATGACTGTGCCCTAATTGCAGTTTTTCTGCATTGTCTTTTAAGTGTTGTTAAGGGTTATGCTAACTACTTATTCTTCTAATCTGTTTTAATTTGGTTTTACGCTAAAATTTTAGTACAGCAAAAAAGCTGGTTAACTGTATCTATTTATAACAGGAGTCAGGGAAAATGCAGCGATCAGACGAGGACTCGAATTGAGGACCTCAGAACTGTGCGCCATTTGAGCCTCCTGGCAACTGGCCCGCAGCCCAGTCCAGTTCTATTACACTATTAAATCAGAGTGCAAATCATGTACAAAATCTGTTACAAGTGTTAAGGGGTTTCAGACTTGTAGTTATCTATCTTGTATTGAATAAACTCTTAAAAACTTATTTCCATTTCTTGCATTCAGAAGGCTGATGTGATAGCAGCCACTGTAGCAGAAAACCTTGACATTTCAAAGGGCAGTGCCATGGCTGCTCTAAACAGTAAATGTGGTCCAACTTTGAAAGCTGATTGTGATACAAAATACCCAAATGGGATCAAGATTGGTGACCTGGCTGAGATTTCCGCGGGAAATTTGAGCTGTAAGGCTTTGTATCTAGGAACACTTCCCTCCTATAACACCGGAGCCAACGTAGCAGAAAAGGTCCGTATAGGTATAGTCCTGTACTGGTAATGTGTACAGGACCACAAATATTGATGAGTTGAAAACATGTATCTCTCTATGAGACAATGCCAGAACAAAAGTATATTGATTTTGTCAGTGATTATGGATAGCACAAACTTATTGTCAATTTTGAACAATGATTTGTTACTAACCGTTTAGGGATTTTTTGGTCATTTTTGATGAGTTTTACAATATTGTTTATGTTAATTTAAGTGAAAATGACATGAAAGGTATCATTTTGAGGTCTTACTCTTTATAAAAAAAAACTCTCAAGCAATGATATTTCCATATTTGTCCTCAAGTAAGGACCTCCCCTAGTAAAAAGTTTTTGGGAGGGCTTATTTGTGAAGTACTTTTAGATTACTATTTTGAATTAATGATTTGTTTGTGGACTTGGGCTTATTTAAGCATTGAACTGCTCAAACTGGACAAAGGCGAATTTAATGAAGCTCGCTTGCGCTTCATGTTAAATTTGCCTTTGTACAGTTGGCATTATCAGCCCATAATTGCCAACTGAAAAAATTTCAATGCTTATATTTACCACTTGTGATTTTTTTTAAATCACTATAGTTAAGGAAATTCAAATTTCCCCACCATTCTCTGTTGTGAGCCTGTTAACAGCTCTACCACGTTGTTCTGCGCAAAAAAAATAGTGCTTAAGATAATAGAAAACAAGACAAGAATAAACAATCTAATACAAATATCTAATGTGAATTAACATTATGAAAATACACCTTTTTGATAATAAACTTTCCATCTAGTTTTTCAAAAAGGAAAATGTGTATTTAATATTTTTCCGCAACTGCGCATGCGATGTGCTTCACTTGGCACACTATTAATGCGCCGGTTGGCAGTTTATGAGATGGTAATGCTCAACTACTCTTGGTAAGGTTATATAGTGACAATGTCTTAGAGTGGTAAATATTTTCTAATAAATGCGGGGTATCTGACCTTATTTTGCTTTACCATTTAGGCCTTGGATAGATATGTTCGGAAAGTCTTGGAGACAGCAGCATCAAAGGGTTACACCTCTGTAGCATTTCCTGCTGTAGGAACAGGATTTAACAGATACCCTCATAATCGTGCCGCTACGCTGTGCTACGAGGCTGTTCAGCATTTTGATAAGAAACCAAGCTCCATCAAAGTTGTTTACTTTGTCATCCTGCAGAGAGATGTCTCCTCGTTACAGGTACATTGTACTTAAATTTATAAAATCTTCAGCAATCCTATTGTTATAACACTTGAATTATGTGGTATATATATAGGATAATGCTCTTAATTTACACTTAAGTAGTCAGCAGTATATTCCCTCTCAGATATAAAAAAAGAATGGTCACCAGCCTGATCTTACTCCATTTGCTTTCCACAATAAGATGGATATCTTTCATCTAGCTCAACAAGAGTGATTACCGTAATGAAAGATACCCCCTACCCCTTCTATATATCAACATGACTTGTCCTTGTTAATTGACCAGGACAGAAGTGTGCTTTGGGTACTTATTCCTGCGGAAGAAAACCAAACCACTTTGTCAATCAAGTGTCACCCTATATCTTTTCATATCCAATTGGGTGTGGAGTAGACCCCTGGTGAAAAGCAGCATGTTAACACTATGTTACCTTAAAACCCAAAACTGCTATAGAGTCACTGTTGCACAAATCATTAAATGACCATTATGAAGGATCACTGACACTATTTTGTTTCAAAATAATTGCTTTTTTGACTATTGAAGTAATGAAAGTGTGTTATTTGCCCGTCTTTGCTTCTGTGATTAGTTAATGTATATGTGTGGGTGTTCTTGTTGACTCTCCAGATTAAGTGATTTAATACAGTTTTTGATTGCATAATCATCAACAATTTTACTTCACAGGCCTTTCAAAGGGAGGAAAAAAAGAGAAATAGTTTCCCCTATGGTGCCTCACAAAATCCAGGGGGTGCAACAGGGGGTGCAACAGGGGGTACTCGTGGGTTTACCAGGCAGGGAAAATTTACCAGGGTCTTCTCTAAAAGGAACGAAGAAGATGAAGTCCCACTGAAGAGACAAACAACTAGATCTGGAGGTAGGACACGCCGGACACGATATGGTGCACAAGGTCAAGGTCATCCAGCTACACTTCCTGCAGGCTCTCATATAGGCCTTATGTCCATGCAAGGTGGCAATCCTAATCGTATGTATTTGTATTCTATCTGTACTCATAATCAAAGCATCATCCTACATACTCCAGGGGTTGTGTGCATTTTTGCTTTCTGAACCCATGGAATATGTCATGCCATAAATGAAGGCAAACATCTATATGTTTGATTGTGTCAAGAAAAATATCCTGACTAGGTACCAACCTGAGGGATCATTTCCACCAGTCAATTTAATGGTACGGTGACCTCGAGATTCATCTTGTACATCAAAGGATTAAACTATAGTTCTTGTTTTATCCACAAGATGATGCAGGTGAATGAGCCTATAATTTTGCAATCCCAGGGGTGCAGAGAGCAAAAGCATTGGTAATAGATTCTCCGTTTTGTGACATGAAAGTGTTCCATGGTCTGACAGATGTCATCAGATGTCAATATTTCCATGCACTTTAAAATTGATCTGAGGATACAAGTATTTTGGTTTCTATATAAAAATTATGATTAATATGCTTCAGAGTTTTTGTATGGGAAGGTCACCCTCAAGGTCAATGTGGAGAATATTGTAAAGATGAAGGAGCCAATTGATGTCATCGTCAACAGCACAAACAAGGATCTGGATTTCACCCAAGGTATAACAAAAAACAATGGCATGATAACACCAGTCATTGTCCCGATATTACCAGTCACTGTCCCAATAACACCAGTCACTGTCCCAATAACACCAGTCATTGTCCGAATAACACCAGTCACTGTCCCGATAACACCAGTCACTGTCCCAATAACACCAGTCACTGTCCTGATAACACCGGTCACTGTCCTGATAACACCAGTCACTGTCACAATAACACCAGTCACTGTCCCGATAACACCAGTCACTGTCCCAATAACACCAGTCACTGTCCCGATAACACCAGTCACTGTCACAATAACACCAGTCACTGTCACAATAACACCAGTCACTGTCCCAATAACACCAGTCACTGTCCCGATAACACCAGTCACTGTCACAATAACACCAGTCACTGTCACAATAACACCAGTCACTGTCCCGATAACACCAGTCACTGTCCCAATAACACCAGTCACTGTCCCGATAACACCAGTCACTGTCCCGATAACACCGGTCACTGTCACAATAACACCAGTTACTGTCCCAATAACACCAGTCACTGTCCTGATAACACCAGTCACTGTCCCGATAACACCAGTCACTGTCCTGATAACACCAGTCACTGTCCTGATAACACCAGTCACTGTCCTGATAACACCAGTCACTGTCCCAATAACACCAGTCACTGTTCCGATAACACCAATCACTGTCCTGATAACACCAGTCACTGTCCTGATAACACCAGTCACTGTCCTGATAACACCAGTCACTGTCCTGATAACACCAGCCACTGTCCCGATAACACCAGCCACTGTTCTGATAACACCAGTCACTGTCACAATAACACCAGTCACTGTCCCAATAACACCAGTCACTGTCCTAATAACACCAGTCACTGTCCTGATAACACCAGTCACTGTCCCAATAACACCAGTCACTGTCCCAATAACACCAGTCACTGTCCTGATAACACCAGTCACTGTCCCGATAACACCAGTCACTGTCCCGATAACACCAGTCACTGTCCCGATAACACCAGCCACTGTCCCGATAACACCAGTCACTGTCCTGATAACACCAGCCACTGTCCTGATAACACCAGTCATTGTCCTGATAACACCAGTCACTGTCCTGATAACACCAGTCACTGTCCCGATAACATCGGTCACTGTTCCAATAACACCAGCCACTGTCCTGATAACACCAGTCACTATCCTGATAACACCAGTCACTGTCCCAATAACACCAGTCACTGTCCTGATAACACCAGTCACTGTCCTGATAACACCAGTCACTGTCCCAATAACACCAGTCACTGTCCTGATAACACCAGTCACTGTCCTGATAACACTGGTCACTGTCCTGATAACACCAGTCACTGTCCTGATAACACCAGTCACTGTCCTGATAACACCAGTCACTGTCCTGATAACACCAGTCACTGTCCCAATAACACCAGTCACTGTCCCGATAACACCAGTCACTGTCCCGATAACACCAGTCACTGTACCGATAACACCAGTCACTGTCCTGATAACACCAGTCACTGTCCTGATAACACCAGTCACTGTCCTGATAACACCAGTCACTGTCCTGATAACACCAGTCACTGTCCCGATAACACCAGTCACTGTCCCGATAACATCGGTCACTGTTCCAATAACACCAGTCACTGTCCTGATAACACCAGTCACTATCCTGATAACACCAGTCACTGTCCCAATAACACCAGTCACTGTCCTGATAACACCAGTCACTGTCCCGATAACACCAGTCACTGTCCCGATAACACCAGTCACTGTCCCGATAACACCAGCCACTGTCCCGATAACACCAGTCACTGTCCTGATAACACCAGCCACTGTCCTGATAACACCAGTCATTGTCCTGATAACACCAGTCACTGTCCTGATAACACCAGTCACTGTCCCGATAACATCGGTCACTGT